>NW_004524909.1:980637-994859 GCF_000260255.1 Octodon degus
GAAGAAAGCTAGCCTCTTCAACAAATTGTGCTTCAAAATATGACTCTCTACATGCCGAAAACTCAAACTTGACCCAGGTCTATCACCATGCACTAAACTAAAGTCAAAATGGATTAAAGATCTAAACATCAAAGCAGAGACACTAAATCTCTTGCAAGAGAAAGTGGGAGGAAGTCTTGAAGACATAGTGGAAGGCAAAGAGTTCATGAACAGAAATCTAATCGCACAGGAAACAGTTAAAAGAATTAACAAATGGGACCTGCTCTTACTGAGAAGTTTGTTGATGTCAAATAAATTACCAACAAAATGAAAAGGCAACCCACAAATTGGGAAAAAATCATGACAAATAAGTACTCAGACAAAGGTCTGTTCTTCAGAATTTATAAAGTACTAAAAATCAATAGGGCCACAAAATTTAAAGACCCAATCCAGAAATGGGCATCCGAGATGAACTCATGCTTCTCAGAGGATCAAATTAAAGAAGTGAATAAATGAAAAATTGAAATAATACTCCACATCACTAGCCATCCGCTAAATGCAAATTAAAACAACATTGAGATATCATCTCACCCCAGAATGAATGGCTATCATAAAGAAATCACCCAACAAAAAATTTTGGAGTGGCTGTGGGTAAAAAGGAGCCCTTATCCACTGCTGGTGGGAATGTAGACTGGTGCAATCATTATGGAAATCAGTGTGGAGACTCTTTAGAAATTTGGAGTGGAAATCCCATTTAAAGTAGCTATTCCTCTACTGGGAGTTTTCCTGGAGGATCTGAAATCATCATATCATAGGGATATATGTGTGCCTATGTTTATAGCAGCACAATTTGTGATAGCCATATCTTGGAAACAACCAAGATCCCCATCAAGTGAGGAATGGTTGAAAAAGATATGGTATTTTTACACAATGGATTATTATTCAGCTATTAAGAATGATAAACTCGAAGCCTTTATATTGAAGTGGATGCCACTTGAACATATACTCATAAGTGAAATAAACCAAACACACATGTGTAAATATCATGTAGTTTCCCTAGTATAAGAGCTCAAAAGAAGAAATACAAATAGAAAGGTAGAATACAAGTAAAAGACAAGCAGGATCTCGGGACTAACTAATCAAGAGAGGGAAAGGAGAAGAGCTAAGAAACATGACAATGTGAAGCCATATAGTTACATGTAGAAAATGGGCAATGTAATGATCCTGAGAATCTCCAGAAGATTTTGAATGTAGCAGTTAATTGGAAAGATTCTCACCCTGACTAACTATATATACTGATACCTGTGAAGTAAGCAACTGCACTGCAGATCGTAATCTGTAATAGTAGTTTCATGCTTGGATTGCCTATGATTCTGGTCTTTTGCATACAGGCTGCTTGCCATGAAATGCCTGTTGCTGTTGTGCTGTCTCTAGGGCAAATGATTTTTCAAAAAGAAGGGGGTGGTGAATGAAGGCAAGAGATAAGAAAAGGAATATTGTGGGACTGTCCTGCTTCAAGGATGTATATGGTTAGATTTTTGGACTTACGTGTAAACATAAGAAGCATTTAATTCTTTATGCCTATTTTTTAAAATATATTCTAATTTTCAAATGTTTTTTCATCATATTCTATAGGGACTTAAAGTTCAACATATGAATACTTGATTAAAAATATCTGTTCCATGTTATGCCTAAGATGTTTGATATTCAGTTAGTGAGGTTAAGCTTAACAGCCTAGGTTGTATGGCAATAATAATAAGTTTGTCTTCTGGATGGTTAACAACCTAAGTTTGCAGACCAAAATTAGAGAAAAAGGAGGGCTACAAGGAAAGCCAACATTTTGCCCCTACCCTTCCAAGGTCACTTAAGACTCAGGACATATGAGAACTTGTACTGTAACGTCATGTACCTCGGTAGTGTCCCAAATTTTCTGATCAAGGAGATTATGGCACAAAGAGGAAAGTATTAAATGATGTAGAGTGTGCCTAAGTAGAGTCACATGGAGAGAAAACATTCTCTCAGGCTTTCACAGAGAGCACACTGGCCAAGCAATGGCCATGACTCATCCACATGGCAGACACTGGGAAAGGTTCTACAATCTGAGGTACAGGATCTCAGGTTAAATCCTGAGGGGATTTCCCTGACCTTATCAGATCCAAAAGCTACAACTCTTGTTGCTTAGGTCCTGCTTTACCTTGGTCTTAATCATCCAACAGAAAAGTATAAAAATGAAATATAAGAAGTAAAACCATGCTGTTATGTTGAACTGTAGGGGACTCAGGTCAACAATTTCTGGCATTGCCTGTGAAACGGAATACCCAATACTTATATGGACCTCTGAACTCTTTTAGAATATTTTGCTGAATTTACAAACCTATAATATTTAAATGATGTAACTTAACAAAAGCGGTGATACAGATGAATGTCCATTTGGTATCTGCATATTCAAAGTTGTTGGGATAAATATATAGTAACATTCTCTTAATGAATAGAGGGATTTGTTCTAATGGTGTTTGTAAATAGGATATCAAGTCTGCATCTTGTACAGCAATTAACAACTAGGAAGAATGTATGCAATGTGTTAATTATTGAAACTGTCCTACCAATTTGTTCTGAAACTGTCTCATTGCTATTTGTTTCTGAATAAAATCATGATAAAAAAAGAAAGTCCAGTATGTTAACTAGCATATGGACACAAGGCCAGGAGGTGACACCGGGATTTCCATCCACAGTCATAGAAGCCTGGCCATAAAACTTTTTGTTGAATGAAAATGAAAATGAAATTTTAGAGGAAAATGAAATTTTCAGGCTCTATTTGGAATTGAAAAGTATGATACAGATTCCTTATTTTTAGCCTCAAAGATTTGAGCCTGGCCTCAATCCTACCTTGCATAGTGTTGTGAGTGTTAACTGGTTCCTTGCCAGGTGCACAGAAAGTCTGTAAACCATTTTCCACTATTGTGCTCTTTATTCATGAAAAGAGATATTTTCTTTATTTCTAAGTCTATTTCCTATTTTTAACTTTTCCTTTTTTATTATTTTGAGGGAATCAGTGATGATGATGTGTAGACAGAACTCTTTTCATAACTGCAAACTTGATCAAAGTTTAAATCCACTATGTAGTCTCTGATCTTCAGATGGCATAAACTGGCCTTTCTTACAAACTAGCCTTTTCCATAAGCTAGCATTTTTCATTTCTTTTTGCTTTCATCTAGAGTCAAACTCATCTGTACAAATAAGATCATTTTTGTCATTGTGATGGTATAGGAATGGCTGTCTTGCAATATCCAAACTAAAATCCAAAACAAAAATAAAACAGTAAATAATCTCACCTATTAAGACTTTACTATAGATTAGTCATTTCAAGCAACAAATTTAACTTGTAAGATTTTAGTTTAGTTGGATTTTTTTTTGTTGTTGTTTTTGAGATAAGGTTACACTTCACAGGCCAAGCTCTATATGCCAATATGGCCTCAAATTCACAGCAAGCCTCCTGCCTCACCTTCACAAGTATTGAGATTATGGATGTGCACCACCACATGTGGCTATGATTCTCTTTCAGTGTTCTGCTTCTATAGTCAATGCACCGAAATAGCCCCAAAAAGAATGTTTTACTTTCCCTTGGTCAGCCTCTCTCATAAGCCAACAGTACTCAGAGAATATGTTTACATCTCTCAGGGCTGGAGTTAGATCTTCAGTTTCAGTGTGGTCTCCAAGGTTCTGGCTTTTGTGTTGTGCCATGTAGAACTCTGACATTATTACAGTAGTCAGGATAACTGGGGTAGGTAGAAGGCTCAACACCTTCTAGTGAACAGCATGGTTCTGCATGACTCGAAGAAGACACAAATCTGAGGCTCCTCCTTCAAAGGAGAGGAAAACAGTATGCTTTCAATGTCTGTACCCTTTCAGCGAATTTACCAAGGAGCTTGTTAATTTCCTGACATAGATAAAGTGCTCAAGAAATTGAGCATGGATTGACTGGATTGGCTGTGGCATGCATGGGAATGAGACTTTGGAGAAGGTACAGGATGGAAGCTTCTTCTTAGGAAGACAAGAATGAAGGGAAGGTGAAGCATGGCTCTAGTGTTTATGGTCTTTGGTACACTCCTGAAGGCTTAGCTGCTGCTTCACCTCACACAGGTTGCTGAGGAGCCTGCTCTGCCTAGAATCTGAAGTAGCTGTGGGTGGCATGCTTTCCTGAGGCTGAGAAAAAGTGTCCCCAAGGCTTCTATCTTAGGAGAAACAGGTAAGAGTAGTGTGTGCTCCAGATGCTCCTGGCCTTTCTGTGAACCACAGGAGGGACGACTGTCTAGCCTGCCTAATATAGTAAACTGAGGAAAGGACATAGCCATGGTCCAGAGTAAATAATGTACTCAAGAAAAAAGATAGGACACATGGGAGCTGTGGCTGAGGAAGCTAAAAAAAAAAAAATAGAATATAGAGTCAGAAAAACTGGTGGTATTTTTTCCAAATCAAAGCAATTCTGTAAAGACTAAATTATTTCCATTACCCACCTCAATAGTTCTTTAATGTGAAGTTTTAACCTCAGGGGAAAATCATTGTCTCTGTTTTTATAGTATTTTTATAAATTAGTGATAAAATGTAATATATAAGGAATATCATTTATAAACACCTTTTTAAATAATACAAATACATACAATGGGAATTATTAGAATCACATTAGAATTAAGTTATAAAAGTTATTAAAATGAAAGTAAATTAAGTTTAGGTCTTACTGAGGATGCAAAAAAAATTGGTGTTAGCATTATTTGAAGGAATAGTTGTTTTACAATTAGCTATTTTCATTACACTATTTTAAGACTTGAAATTAAGTGTTGTTCAGGACATGATTTGAATGTCTTTTTTACTGTTTCCCCATGCTCTGGGTATTTGATTTGAGGATCTTTTTGTGATGAGGGCGACAGCTCCAGCACTTGCCCAGCATAGGTCAAGTGCTACTTAGTTGCTTCATGAACTAGTGTGCCATATCTGGACTCTAGTGACCTCCTTTACCAGTGTCAGCTTGCCTCTATCACTGCAGAAATTTGATCAAGCACTTTATATTTCATTTCGTGTGTTTAATAAATTAAAAATGCAAACACATCCTATCATAAAGAAGTAGTGCCTTGTTTGTGAATATTATAATTAGACAAAAATATAGTATCTGACAATGATGAATGTTCATTTTGATGACTCTGCATTTGTAAAGACATATATGATTCTGTATTTTGCTATGATATCTGGTATAATATCTCTCTTTGAGTTGACAATAAAATTGTTATAATATGTTTTCTGGTCTGCAGTTTTCTTATGTTTCTAAGATTTGTGATAAAAAAATCTTATGATTAATATAAAAGTAGTTTCCAAATGGGTGCTATTAATTTGACCATGTGTCTTTCAGTCTTCACATCTGATGCCTGACATTTCCAGACATTAGAAATTCAGTCTGAATATGGAGAGAAGGACAGTGTAATATATTCTTTCCATTTAATTCACTATTCTTTCTTTCCAAACTTAAAAATTATCTTTGGGATCAAAAACATGTTTCTTGTTCTTAAAAAAAAAAAAAAAAACAGTTAATGTGCTCACTTCATTAGCATATATACTGCAGTGGATTTTGAACTGGTGGGCAAATTATTATACCCAGTTGAATTAAACTAGTGTGGCATTTGATGTGAGAGGCCCACCTCAGGATTGCTGTCAGCAACACAAAAGCAGAACAGGAGAAGCTGCGGAAATGCTGTTAGGGATGCTGTTCAGAGAAGCTGTTGGAGCTGTTGGAAGCTGCTGGTTCTCTTGGCCTGTTCTGTTGGGTGACCTTGTCAGGCTGGCTTTCCCAATGAACTTTGGAGAAGTTAGGTTCCTCATCTTGAGCATCGATTCCTAGCTTTGGAGGGGAAGATAGTACACTTTTCAGTCTCATGAAAAAAGTTTGTAGCATTAGCTTTCTTGATGGGAGCTCAGTTTTCCTCATTGCTGGAGGAGCTCTGGACATCACTGTTGTGGCTGTGGTACTTTGGGAGGAGCTCTGAAGTTTACCTTGAGTATTGCTTCTTAGCTCCAGTTCAGATCCCTCACTTGCTAGCACAGATCCATCATCCCACTGACATAGACTTCTTAGCTTCCACCACTGACCGTTGGGTCTTTCCAGCACAGATCCATGAAGCAAGCCTGCATGGGACTTTGTTGTGGGCTCTAGGCCTCCAGATGGCCTTGTAGGAGGCATCGCTATGAGCTCTAGATTTAGGTTTTCATCTTCACTCATGCAGGATATTAGGATGCAGGCTCTCAGCTGGAGTCTTTAGTATTTATTCTGTGGATTATTTCCTGCATTTGTTGTATATGATTGTTGAGTGATTCCTTATAAATTTCTAAAATATGTCCTGCATTATATTGTTTGCTTTGCAAAAATCCCCAAACCACAACATATACTAAAAAACAGTTAATGCTGAAATTGCAATTTCTACATAAAATTGCTTAATTTCAAGACAAATTTATTTGCACAAATGCTACAATAAACAAGCAAACGAACAAAAATTGTTTTGTAATTCAGGATGGGCATATCTACAGTGGTAGTCTTGACAGTTTCATGTATATGAGTGAGGATGTAGATATTTTATCTCGTCTATATTGACCACAATGACTAATTCCTAATGCTATAGTTTATATCTAGATGTCCCCCAAGAGCTTCATGGATGCATAGGCAGGACTTTTCCAAGGTGAATGGATTACATGGCAATAGTTTAGGAGGTGGAGCCTGGTTGGAAGAGGTGGGTCACTGTAGGCATGGGCTGGAAGGGTTTGCTTTCCTCCACAGGGGCTCCCTTGCTCTCTTCATCTCCTGTCCACCATGCCATTTGAACAGTCAGAGTGTTCAGATGAAAGATACATTTAATTGTATTAATTGCATTTACTTTTACAATGGCTCTAACAATTCACTTTTCATCAAAGACTTTTCAGCCACTCTTGTTTTCCTTCTTTCACCTTCAGGGATTTGAAATCTTATTGAATTTATTCTCTGTAGATGTTTTTGCTTTGGAAATTCAGTGTAAGTGTTATCTGTAAATCCCATGGAGAAAATTTAAGCAGACTAATTATTTCAATGAAGAGCTTCTGTATAAATTTATGGTTTATCATTTTTCTGGTTAATTGATCCTGCCCTTGATGAATTCAGACACTTTCAGCTCCATTGCATGCAATATCATTCTTTTCCCAGTGGCTAGTTAATTTTAGTGTCTGAAAAATAAAAAGGAAAAAGAATCCAGGTACTAAAAGTTATCACTCTTTTCTTTCATGCAACATACAAATTTCAAACAAGTGAAAAACGATTGTACAATTTAGAAAGGAAAGCATAACTTAAAGCCTATGGGTCTTAAATGGAAATACATACAAATACAGCATAACACACACACACACACACACACACACACACACACACACACTCACACACACAGCAAAGGAATAAAGAAAAATATGAAGGTATTTAGACAGGACTAACAGTACAGATAAATAATGATATCTGTAGAAAATCTGAAACAGTTTAAATAATATGTTGAACAAGAATAATTCTTTAATGAGGAAGTCAGAAACTTTTAATTTTTGATTCCTATACTTTTGCATTTTTTGGCAGATGATTTGCATTGTCTTGTAATAAAATATGTTCCAAATGTATAGTCCTAATTCTGGGGATACAGCCCAGTGGTATAAGGGCCTGCCTGGCAAGAACAAGATCCTGAGTTAGATCCCAGTAAAAAAATTCTAATAATAAAATGAATGAATAAATAAATAAATGAATAAAAGTGTAGTGCTGTATACTTCATACTTTTATTTTTTGAACTTTTTAATAATTTATAAATAAGACAACAAAACACTTTGAATGAAAAAATACTTCTTTCATTTTTTATTGAATTCCTCAGAGAATGTGCTCACCTATGGGTACTTTGTTAGGTGTCACAGTCTTCTAGTTTATTGTTTCCTAATGTACATTTATCTAATACATGGGTACTGTTTGTAAAAGGCAATTGGCCTATGTACTGGCTCTAGATCAAGAACTCAATAATTTACTTGATTTTGAAGCATTTCTGCAGTACAGAAATGATTGAGAATAAAAGAAGACACAACGACCATATCATTTTCCTAGGTGCTGATTAGGAACCAAATGACTATTTGGAATACAGCCAGCTTTAGGTAGCAACATTGGCTCCATAAATCTGACACGTTAATGACAAGGAGAATAGGGAGGAAGCAATGTTCACAATTCATGGGTATGACCTGCAATAACCTATGGACATGACCATGCCACAATCACTTATGTAGCAGGATATGAATCAGAGTGGTTGAGGATGGTGGGAGATAGTTAGAACGGTGATTGGAAATGGGATATGGAGTGGAGGAAATAAATCATGGTATCAGGAATGGTGCACAATTTCTATTTTGGGCACATTTGCTTAATAGAAGCAATTCATAGTGACATGCTTACAACTGGAGAATGATGTTCAGTTATTTTCTTCATAGTTAAAGTAGCAATGTTCAGATTGTAATACATGAAGGATGATAAGAAAAATGATAACACACCCCAAAAAATAAAAGGAAAAGACTAGGCATTATTTCTGTCTTATTTACCATGAAATTTTCCAGTTTCATTGCTGGAGCAAGTATAAACATTTTATCTATTATTCATAGTCAGATAGTTACCTATGTGTTTATACTGTTTTGTTTATCATTAATTCATTAATGAATGTTTGAATTATTACTACTTTTGGAATATTATGAGTTATAATTTCTTCAGTGGTAGTTGAAACAGTTTTAGTTGAAAATTTGTTTTCAATATGCTTCAATATTTACCCCACGGTTAAATTGACTTAGAAATTGTCTGCGTAAAAATTTTTTAGGTATAATCAAAATACAGCAACTACACTTACGCTTCTTTTTTTGTGTTAAAAATCACTTCTCTTTTATTGTTGAGTAGCATTCCATTATACAAATCACTTACACTTCTATTAGTGATATGTTTACAATTTCCCCATATTGTCATTGGTAGTTTTTAATGTTTCTTTTGATAATAGACATTCTAATGGACAGGAAATAGATTCTTAGTGTGGTCTTGATTTTTTTAAATTTCTTTAATGATCACGTTGAGGATGTATACTGACATGTGATTGTTGCTCATCTATTATAAGCCTTTTGATCAATGCCTATACAAATCCTTGTCCATTTTTAATTGAATTCTTTCTCTTTTATTGATCTGTAAGTTTTTTTTTCCTCAATGCAAGTACCTTATTAGAGTATAAGACTGGCAAATATGTTCCATTTTGTAGGTTGTTTGTTCATGCTGGGGATAATGTCTGTTCAAATATTAAATTTTTTAAAGCTTTTTAGTTACTTGCATTTTTTGGTATTTTATCTAAGAAATCATTGTCTGACAAAAGTACTAATGATAATACTTTCCCTATTTTAAGAGGTTTCATAATTTTAACTCTTACACTTAGGTCCATTATCCATTTCAAGATAAGTTCTTTGTACATTTTTGAAATAGAACTCTAATTTCATTCATTGTATGTAAATATTTAGTTTTCAATCACTTTGTTCACAAGACTATTCTTCATCCCAGTTAATTAGCTTTTCCCCTTGTCTAAATTCAATTGAGCATGAATATAAGAATTTATTTAGAGAATATAATGAAATTCCACTGACTGACATGTCTAGCTTTATTTTAATGCTATAACATATAGGTTACTATAGCTTGTTCACTCTAAAACGAGAACCTGTAAAGTCTTTTAAGTGCTTTTCCTTTTAAAAATTGTTTTGGTGATTGTATATCTTTTGCATTTCTAGAAGAACTAGATTTTCTTGCCTATTTTGCAAAAATAGAGTTGGAGTTCTGAAGGGATTGCATAAATTCTGTAACTGGATTCAATTTTGGATTTATTGAAAAATTAACTCTATCTATAATTATGAATCATTCTATATGTTTAGAACTTTAATTTTAGTTAATAATGCTTTCCAGTTTTCAATGTATAGGAATTATGCTTCTTTTGCTAAATTTCTTCCTAAGAATATTGTTTATTTCATGACATCACCAGTTGATATTTTAAAATTTTGCCTTTGCATTGTTTACTGTTACATGAAAATACAGTTGACTTTAAATCTTGATCTTCAATGCTTAAAACTTACTTTATCTGTTAGTTCTGCTTTTGGCCTAGGTTGTTTTGAAATTTCTATATAAAAATGCATGCCATCTGGAAAAAGAAGCGCTGTAGTTTTATTCTATTTACCTATAATGTCTCTTATTTCCTCTTCATGCATAAATATCCCAATTAGAATTTCTACTAATATATTGAAAAGGATTTTCAAATAATTATTCTGTATCTGTGGAAATAATATTTTGGCTCTTATCATTTATCTCCTCTACATAGTGAATTATGTTGACTTTTTCTTTTTTTTTTTTTGCAGAACTAGGGATTGAACTGGGGCCCTTGAGGAAGCACTTATTCCACTGAACCATCTCCTGGGCCCCTTGATGTTCATTTTTAATTTTTGAAAAAAATATTTTATTTGTGCAGGCTTGCAGTGTATAATGATTACATTCACTGTGAGGAATTGGTACCTGTACAAAATGATGCTAAAATAAACTTGTAATTTTGGAATATATTTTAGTGAATCCTTGTATATCTATTATTGGTCTCAGCTGTTAGTTTTTGATATTTTTGTATCTATACCCTTAATAGATATTGGTCCATAGTGTTCATTTTTGTGATGTCTTTTTTTTTATTTTAGGGAAAGGTTTATAAGGTGTTTAGGGTCTCACTACTAGATTGGACTCATAGTGATCTGCCTGTTTACAGTCTCCCAAGAGAAGGGATTACAGGCGACTGCCACCATACCTAGTCTGAACTGTTTTAGAGTGCTCCCAGGGGTGGGGCCAGCTCGGCAGTCCTGGGGATTGAACCCCAGCCCCTGAGCCTGGTGATGTCTTTTTATGGAATATCAGTAATGTTTCACAGGATAAATTGGCACATGTACTTTCTTCTATTTGTTTTAGGAAGTGAAAGATCAGTGTAGCTATTTGGACCTCAGCTTTGTTTGCCATAAGTGCAATTTTAGCTACAGGGTTTTTAATTTTTTTCACAAATTTAGAAGTTCATATTTTCTATTTTTCTAAATCAGTCTTGATAATTTCCATAATTCTGGAGATTTGCTTATTTTTCCTAGCTTATCAATTTCTTTGGCACAATATGGCTTAAAATATCTTACTGACACTTTTTCCTATATGATAAAGGGGGATGTTTTCTGTTTTATTTCTAAATTTAGTAATTGATTCTTCTAATTTTCTTGAACATTTAGTAAATTGTCCATTTTGTTGAGCTTGTTTTCTGCTAAAAAGTCAGCCGGTAATGGCCTTGAAGTTATCTTGTGCTTGATGAGTTTTTTCTGTTGGATTTGTCATTCCTACATGTTTGTAATGCACTGGTGCGTGATTAAGTATGAATATCTAGAAGTGTTTGAATCTTTCAATATTAGTGACACCGACCTCCAGCATACAAAAGAGTAGAAACTGAAGTGTTGAAACAGCCAATTCTTGTAGAAAAATGTGTCCAACCAGTCATAATTCCTGGAATTCTTTTCAAGCTGTGCCAAACCTGGGATAAATTTCCTTTTCTTTGATTCCATAATCTCCTTTATCCCCATCTGAAGTAATGGTCTTCATCAACCGTTTACTTTGAACCCTGAGCTCCATTTTCGTTCTATGGACAATAAACTATTAATTTCACAATATAATACTATTACTCTAGCATTTCTTAAAACAGGAGTAGACTGTACTTAAATATATTGGTAACATTTCTTCTTAGATTTTTTGATTATTTATTTTGATAGAAATTGTAAATAGTGTTTAGAAGAACTGCTGTAGCAGTCTTATTTACCATAAAAAGATTCATAATCTGATTTTAACCTTTGGACTAAATGACAAATTTCTTCCTTCAAAACATAAGAAAATCCCCTCAAAGCCTGATGCAGTCATGAATAGAGATATTTTTCAGGGGTGGCTCACTCTAAAGTGTGTCAGTCCAAGATCTGGTGTGGAAGCATCCTAAAGCTGGCCGCCTGGATACATATGAAAGACAAAAGAGAGGACTGCTTACTTTTGCTGTCTGCCTGCCATGAATCTTTTCTTTTCTGCTCTGAGCCCTTGCCTTAGAGTCAGGTGATAATGGATTGAAACTTTTACAAACTGTGAGCTAAAAAACCTTTTCCCCTTTAACTTTGAGTGTAAAGTAACTAAGTAGTATATACGCATGCATGTACACATGTATGCCATGTAAGCTTATGTGTATATCCACATACCAGTACATGCATGAAGGAAAAAAAAGGAAGGTGGTAGGATTAAGGCATGTGGATAATTTTATGATTATTTTAATTCAAAGGTGTTACTTCAACTTATTTTAAAATATGCATTGCATGTATCATTAAGGAAAAATAAATGGAGAAAAATTGTGTTTTTCATTTAAGACACAATATCAAATAGCATGCAAAGTATACAGTTGGAAACCTAGTTAGTGGGAGAGTTTTCAGATAGAAATGTGAAATGTTAATTCTTGTTTTGGTTTTTTGAGATAGGTTCTTGCTACATAGTTTCAAATGACCTCAAACTTGTAGGAATACTCCTGCAACAGCCTACTTAGTGATGAGATTACTGGCATATGCCACATTGTATGACTGGGATATTAAAATTTATAGGCACACTCATGCTAGGGATAGCAAGTAAATATGTGTAGGTTTAAAGAATAATAATTTGACTTGAGATATTAAACATGTGAAATGTTTTTTATTCCACTACTTTTTGAGGGAAATAGTAGCCAAAAGGATACAATTTGTGGGTGAGAATAGTGTGTTTCAAATTAAGGTATACTGGATACAGAATTATAAATATTCAGTTTGATTATTGTATTGCAAATAATCAAATTTGAGCAGTAGGAAAGTGGTTAAATAAATTATAGTATAATTCTCACAGAATCTTTAAAGTAGTACTTATTGAAATGGGACTGGAGTCATGATACAACAAAATTTTTAAAGAGAATACAAGACTGTAAAAAGAAAACTAAAGATGATATAGAATTTCACTAAGAAAAATAATAGGAATTATACAGTGGGTTAATGTTTTGCATAGTGTTGTTTTCGAGTTAGTTATTTAGATTATCAGATATAAGTATGCAAAGTTGGTAATTAGGAAGTTATAAAAATTAAATAAGATCAGAAAGAAATAAGCACTCACTGCTCCTTTCAGAAGTATAATTACTCAAGTTATCCTGTATATATACATAAATTATCTTTTTTCTTCTTCTTCTTTCTTTTACCCTTTGATTCATCTCAGTTTTTCCTTTCCTTTGAATAGATTCTTTTCATTGCACATTATCTATTGTATCTGTCACATTTTTAATTACAGTTTCAGGTTCTTTTACTCATGAAACAATATAATGCTTGCACATGTGAGTGATTCATTTCACTTGTGAGCATGGACTCTAGTTGCATTCATTTAATGATAAAAACTCAAGTTTTTTGTAGCTGAATATATTGCATTGTGCAAAAATAGTGCATCTTTTTTATCCATTCATCAGCTGATGGCATTAGAGTTGTTTCCAAGATGTAACTGTGGAAATGATCTTTTGGCTTTTGTCAATAAAATCCTTTACATGGTGAATTACATTGATTTTCATTTTTAATGTTTTAAAAAAATTATTTGTGCATGTATGCAGTACATAATGATTACATTCATTGTGAGGAATTGGTACATATACACAATAGATGCTAAAATAACGAAGAATCAAATGCACTATATAATACATTAGAAATTGTAATGGAGGAGGTTAACACCACATTGTCACAAAGACATAGATATATATTAACTAAACAAAAAAATCAGTAAATAAATAACATAAATAAACCAAACTTGTGAAGAAATCAACTTCGTAGACCTTAACAGAGTATCCTACCCAACATCAGAATATACATTATTCTTAGCCACATAAGGAATGTTCTCCAAAATAGACTATATCCTAGCACTTAAAGCATGTTTAGTAAAGGCAAAGGAATAATATAGTGCATTTGATTCTTCATTCTGTTAAAATTTATCTCATACAGTTTGGTGTTCCTATATTGGGTGCATATATATTTATGATTGTTATCTCTTCTTCTTGCAGCTTTCCTCTAACAAGTATTTAGTATCCTTTATTTCTGTTAATCATTCT
>NW_004524909.1:994977-1019663 GCF_000260255.1 Octodon degus
GACAAGATATCATGTCTACATCTTGTCCTCTGAATAACTACTATGAAGACAACAATATGCAATGTATTAATTATTGTAACTGTCCTACTGACCTATTTTGAAACTGTTAGTTATTTATTTATTTAGTGGTACTAGGGATGGAACTCAGGACCCTGTGCTTTCCAGGCAAGCGCTTATTCTACTAAGCTATCTTCCTGACCCCTTGAAACTGTTTTATTGCTATTTTATCTTTTTTCTCATCAAAATGAATAAAAAATACGTTTGTTATGTACAGCGTATGTTGGATTTTGTTTCTTTATTCCCTGTCAGTCTGCTTCTTTTGTTTGGTGAATTGAGGATGTTTACATTAATGGTTATAATTGATATGTATTACGATTTCCAGTCCTAGTTTTCTAAGGAGTCTCTACACTGATTTCCATAACGGTTGCACCAGTCTACATTCCCACCAGCAGTGGAGAAGAGTTCCTTTTTCCCCACAACCTCTCCAACATTTGTTGTTGGTTGATTTCTTTATGCTAGCCATTCTTTCTGGGGTGAGATGATATCTCAATATTGTTTTAATTTGCATTTCACAGATGGCTAGTGATGTGGAGCATTTTTCATATATTTATTCGCTTCTTTAATTTCATCCTCTGAGATGTGTGTGTTCATCTCGGATGCCCATTTCTGGATTGGGTCTTTACATTTTGGGGCCCTAGTGTTTTTTAGTTTTTTATAAATTCTAGAGAGCAGACCTTTTTCTGAGTACTTATTTGTCATAATTTTTTCCAAATTTGTGGGTTGTCTTTTCACTTTGTTGTTAATTTCTTTTGACGTGCAAAAACTTCTCACCAAGAGCAATGAGACCTTGAAAATTAGATATGTGGGTATAGATTTACTTTGGCTATTTCTGATCAGAATTCTATATACCTCACTGAACTGTAGGTCAGGTTATTTTCCTGTGCTTGGAAAATTTTTTGCTACTACTATATTGTTTGTTCTGTATTATTTGTTCAATGTTTCCATCATTTTCTATCCCATGCTCTTCCTCATCTACGTCCTTTTTAAAAGATTTTCTGAGTTATTCTTTCATAATTGCTGTCATTTCTTTTTTTACCTGAGGGGATTAATTGTGATATAATTTCTTCTGTAGCCTGATGGAGTTATTTCTTTGGTTCAAATGCTATCATTTCAGAAATTTTAGGTCTATGACTTCCAAGTTCTTCTATGTCTTTTGTTTCCTGGACTTTTTCTGGGTGTGCTGAAGGTCTGACATTGTCTTTTGCTCCTTCATTTTGGAAGTTTTGAAGCTCCCAATGTTCACCAGGACTCATCACCTACATTAGGAGTGCAGGGCATGGGTCAGCCGGGCCCTGGGAGTGTAGGGGTACGAGGTAGTCTCCCCAATGCTCCTGCTGTGCAGGGTTCAGGTTTACTTCTGCCATGGTGGGGTGTGTGTGAGAGACACAGCTCTTGAAAGCTCAGAAGATAATGCAGGTGGCTGAAGCTTTGCAAGCTTCTTAAGATGGAGAGGGTCATGGTAGGGCTCAGCAAGATTTCTTCAGTGGTTGTAGGGGAAGGACAGAACTCACCACATCCTTGTATCTGTCTGGTGTCAACCTGCCTTCTGTGAAAGTGGGAGAAGGGGCCCCCACTTAGTAAAGCTCTTGTGATGGTGGTGGGGCAGCGCAGGACTCTACAAGAATTTTTAAAAACAGCTTGCAGATGGCATTTACAAAATATAACCTACTTAATAAATATATATTCATATGTAGGAAAATACATTCTTACTAGTTTTTTGAAAATGTTTTAAATTTTTAGCAATAGAAATACAATTTTTACTGAAAATTGAATGTGCTCCCTTCATAATGAGAAATGAAATAAAAAGAATTGTTTTTGTAAAAGGAGAAATTACTTTTCTGATAGGATTTATTTTTAACTTACAAGGATTAATTTAGGATTCTAATTATCTCATTTCATGCTTGTCATAAGGTTATTAAGCATAAATAATATTTATTTATTGATATATATATGCCATGACTAAAATATTTATGTGAAAAATATTTTTTCTCTATTATTTAGTTAGAGCAACCTTTCTTATCATCCACAGAAGACAAAGACAATAAATCTCAGGTATTTTACAACTATCAGGTCAATGGAGCACATTTTTCTATCAAAAATGCACCAAACTGTGAGAATGTATAATCCCTGAAAATGCTTCCATAGAAAAAAGCCAATAACTTCTACCCATAAACTTAGAGAAAAGGGAATGTTGTTATGAATGATGAGATAAAAGAAGCACTACGTCAACAGAGTGACATTTTTAGAATTTCAGAGCACGAAAAGAGATGTCAGGATGGATTTGAGGGAGTAGAATTCATAGAAATTTGTATTCTTGGATGGCACTTGTATGTTATTATTTTATGAAAATATATTTTTACATCATTCATATAATAGGAAACCTCTTTATAATACTAATTAAGAACTGCCTTTGTCATACACTTTCTAAATCTTAGGGATACAAAATTAAGCAGGCACTTTGCTGGCTCTAGAGAAACTTATAGACAAGGAGACCTTGGCATTCCAATGCCTGAAAGCTTTTGAAAGGTTTAAGGGAAATATAAAAAACAAAGCAATTACAGTGCCTACAGTGGTTTTTGTTACGAAGAATAATAATAATAATAAAATAGACAGACTTAACAGACCATAAATATTTTTGTTTTCCTAAATAAGTCTCTGTCTTTCTCCTTAAGTTTAAGAATCTTGGCATCTCAAAAAGTAAATTAGTTGGCCCAATGCAATAATCAGGATAAACAACACAGTGACTGGTAGGGGAAGCTTTAATTTCCACTTCTTCCAACATCCAATTACTGAAATGTCCATCACCTAAAGCACAAAAGCTGAAAATGAGAGTGGGATTCATGGGAACATTGTTAACTCAAAATTGTGCTCTTGGGATTCAAAGGAATCTCTTGTTTTATATGAATGAGTATTATTATATCTGTTGTTAGTCTACTAATTTACAGATAGCTGAATATAAATTATGTTAAATTTATAAAGTATCTTCCTCACATGAGTATAAAATAGGTCAAAAATAAGATTGTCATTTTAGTAATCCATGAAAGCATTATAATAAGGGCTACAGATACATGTTAGTGGGGCAACACTTTTCTCACATGAGTCAGGCCTCAGCACAGAGAAAACAAAGCAAAATGATCAAATACTGTCATGTGCAATGTAGGTTGGGTGGCAGAATTGTTGATTTTAATGTATTATTTCTGAGTTTATAAATGGGTACAATCTATTGGTGGTGTAATGGATCATGACCATTACTATGTTGACGTGGAATATCTACTCATCCTCCCATTACCATCCCTTTATGACAGCATTTGTTTTCCATGTGTTCTCATTTCATCTCTGGTCTAAACTAGAGGTGCTTTCTTACACCACAGATGCTCTCTTTCCTACTTGCTTTTCCAGTGCCCAAAATATTGAGTGATTTCTTATTTGTTGTTAGGGAAAAGAATAAATTTAATTCTTTTTGCTGTTGCAATTTCTTTTCTCACAATGAGTATTCTTGCTTCTGAGTCTTTTGGGTGGATATGAATTTTATCTTACTGTTTCCTCTGTATACACCAAAATTATTCATTTTGATCGTTTCTTATATACATAAAGTAAAACATTTCTTCTGCTACTCACTAGTCTTCATAATGGTTTCCATCAGTTTTCCTTATTAGAGAAGTTCTGCTTTTTCTGCAACCCTAGATCACTTCCAGCTTCAGAGATGAACATGTGTTGGCATAGGATTATATACCACCCAGTATGGCTGAAGTTATTGTCAACATTATATGGTTATTCTAGAAGTGACACCTGGATGCCTGTCCTGATATAAAAAAGATCACACAAAAGAGCAGCCCTAGATGACAGAGTTCTGCCCCAACTATGTGCTAAGACTATGTTTCTATGTCCATTACTAGATAGAAAGAAAGAACTTCAGCACCTTGGGAAAAAGAAATATTGGTGAATCCTGAGCATCAGAAATAACCTAGAATGATGAGGAAGAATTCAATTCAAGCCATCTGAAGCATCACTAGGTAAGATAGCTATGATTTGCAATATTGAAGAGTAATGTGGATATAAGTACACAATATCATAGCACAAACATGACAATACATAATTGTTCTGGTTGTGTTTCAGGCACCAATCTTGTAAGCTGTGAAGATGCTGGGCCTCAAGACATAGGACAAAAATGCCCATATAATTAGTGGGCAGGGTGGTGTAACTTGGACCATACTTCAGTTTTTTTAAACATAAATTCACCACTTTTTTATGCCGTTTATCTTGCAAATTTATATCTGAAACAAGGAACACTTTTGTTTTAAAGTTTAGTTTATTGATACAGTTTATTTTGAGCAAATGTAAGAACTATTAGGAATATGGCATGAAGAAGCAAGAAGACCTACTATGCTCTGACTTTGAAAAGGCAGTTTTAAAGGGTACACCATCATAGAAGAGTGATTCTAGGTAGGTCAGCAGAGAGAAATAAGGAATTAAGCCTTTGTCATGCAGCATGCTAATGGGGCTAGGGAGGTTTACATGATGTCATGATATACTAATATCTATCATCCCGATTGTTTTAATCAGATATTTGAAGTACTGTGATATGAAAGAGAGAGAATATGTATATTCACTGAAATATAACCATACACACCGTGATATGGAAATATCATAAAATATTACATGTATGATAAATGTAATAACAGATCATTTAGGCTCTATGTTCACCATTTTGTACTAATTTCCTTGGTGGCTTCTCCCAGCTACAAGGGAGACTAGAAAAGGAAATTTGAGTGAAAGAGGCTGGAATATCCGTTATGGACTGGCAAAAACATAACTCATTAACAAAAGTTGACATTTTTATACTTGAAAAATAAAAATAAAAACCAAAAACACTGTGCTATAAAATACAGGGAGAACAGGTACAACAATAACAAAGGATGCTTCACATTGTTTTTCTTTATTTCATGCTTATCTTCTTTTGCCTTGCAAGAAACACAGAGCAAATATTTATTGTGGTCAAATTTTGGTCTCATTAATCAAGCCAGTGAAAGTCCAGAAAAAATTGACTTTAAGTGAGTGAAAAAATGAATAAACAAATATTGAAATTCCTTTCAAAGCCTCTGAAAGACTTCTAAGAAAAGTTTGTAGTTATTTCATAGTGACATTTTTTATTTTTAAATTTTTTTCCATAATTTTATTGAGAGACAAATAACAATGAGACAGTTTCAAATCAAATTGGTAGGACAGTTCCAATAATTAACACATTGCATACTGCTTTCCTAGTGGTTATTTGTTGTACAAGATGCAGACATGATATCCTATTTACAAACACTATTAGACCAAATCCTTCTATTCCTTGCATTAAGAGAATGTAACTATATATCTATCCTAACCATTTTGAATACATGGATACAAATTGCTCATTCACCTATATCCCCTTTTTTTGTTTAGTTTCATCATTTAAATATTATAGGTGTGTGAACTCAGCAAAATAGCATAGTTATATTTTTAGAAACACATCATCAGTTTTTACAGATTGGGAACTCTAGAAGAGATATATGAACTCTTCCATCAAATTGTGCTTCCTTCCAGAAGATGTAGCGTAACACAAGAGTCTTTGCTTTTTATCAAATCTATACTTTTACGACTACTGATGCTATTTCTTAAATTTTATACTTAGGGCCTCATCAAAAAGTATTGCTTTTTTCCCCTAAAAACAATGTTAAAATTCATGTTACTGAAGTTGCCAACTTTAGTATGAGAAAATTTATCAAAATCATGCTTTTATTTTCATGCTTGTTTATAAAGTTATTATTCCTTCTTATTCTCCAACATAAAGAACAACTTTTTCTCTAAAGGGGAATGTCCAGGGCCAATTGTTACAGCAATCATTATCAATTACATTTGGTCTCATTTGTTTGTAAAATTAGCTTTTTAAAGTACAATTTAATTTATTTTCCAATCTTAATTCTCAATGAGATAATTAATGAACTAGTTAGAATTACACAAGAATGATAAAGCACATGGAAGTTTTAAACTAAATTAGTACTGAGCTTTTGCTATCTTGCTTGTCTGGTACTCTGCTGTCAGATGGCGTTGAACATATTAGAAATTAGGTAAATTCAAAGTTATATCTAAATTGCCCCATTTTTAAAATTTCCCTGGTATATATTCATGTAATTAATGTAATAAAACAGTCCATGAAATTTAATTACCATATTATAATTGTAATAGGTATTATCATTTTGACAACTTATACAATTTCAAAATGCATTAGAATGTTCTCAAACCTGCAGAAATACATATCAACATGATCTGTCCAATCTTTGAAATAAACATCCTAAGGACCATAAAACCTTAACTTTGGTGAGGAGATTGGCTCCTGAGGCCTGAAACCATTTTCAAGCTGAAATATTTTTATTTTACTTTATTTTAATTTTAATGTATTTGGTTGTTGCAGGGTCTCATTACGCACTCGGACTTACAGTGATCCTCCTGTTTTCAGCCTCCCCAGCACTGGGATTACAGGTGTGTGCTCCTATGCCCTGACTCTGTGGTTGGCTGAGTCTGCCATGGGGGTGGGTCTGGCATGGCATATGGTGCCTGGGATTGAACTGAGGTCACTGCACTTGTCTAAGCTTGCCCAAGCAGGTGCTTTAGTTTGTTGAACTAGTTCGTCATCCCCAATATTTTTATTTTAAGAAAAATAAAAAGTAGCCTTTTTAAAGGATAATACTGGAAAATTCATTAAAATTACCTGTAGATTTCACTTCTGAAAGTTCACAGAAATATAAATAATATTTCCTTTTGAAGTAACAGTGAAGCGCAATTTATTTATTGTTGCTTACTGTCTTCATTGTGAATAATAGCCACTATTGTAATATATATATATATATATATATATATATATATATATCCCTCAAATCAATAACTTTAAATGTATACCCATAGTTAACATTTCTTAACATTTTGAAATGCAAAATAATTTATGTTTGTGTGTAGTATTATTTACATTTCTCAAGGTGTTCTTTGAACATACTTCTAAATTACAATAGACTATTTCATCATCTTGATGTGCCAGAATTTTGATATAATCTATTACTTATTATTGGACATGGAGGTTTTTGTAGTTAGAAAGACTCATATTAAATAATGTACATAAATTTTCCTATATCTCTGATTATTTCTTAAACATCAAATTTTAGAGTTAGTTATTCCTGGAAGTATAAATTTTCTATCACTTTGTAGAGCATATCCACAAATTTAGCACCTAAACCTCAAACCAGTCTATTGGCTCATTGCTTGGCTGGATGCAGGGAGCACAGCATGGCTGAGTGCTCTGTCCGGGTCCTCAAAATGCTCTTGTGATGGTGCCAGCTACCCATATCCACTCCTGGAGTCTGAGGCTGTTTTTCAGTTCATATGGTTGAATCTGAATTCAGTTTCTTTGCAGCTGTAGAGTTTAGGCTTCTGTTTCCTGGATGGCCATCAGAGAGAGGCTGTGCTCTCTCATTCTTAGTCACATGACTCTCTCAATCTCAATTACAGCAATGGAGTACCCTTTAGCATTGGATACCACCTGCTTCTGCAATGAAATATGACAGACTGGGTGGCTCCAGCTATGGAAATGTATTTTCTCACAGTTTGGGAGACTGCAGGCTCATTAGCAACGCACTGTCAGGGGAAGTCTCTAATGAGGCTTCTCTTCTTGTGAAATGCTGTCTTCTTGTCATGTCTTCTCATGGCTTTCCCAAGGTGTGTGTTTGAGAAGAGGAAGACATCTTTCCATCTTTCCTTTTCCTTTCCTTTTGTTTTCTTTCTTCTTTCTTCTTCTTTTTTTTCCAGTACCAGGGATTGAACTCAGGACCTTGTGCTTGTGCTTGCCAGTCAAATGCTTGTTCTACTGAACTATCGCCCCGACCTATCTTTTCTTCTAAAGATACCAGTTCTAGTGGATTAAGACACATTCTTCAGAATCCCATTTATTAATTCCTTATAAAACCTATTTTCAAATACAATCAGTATAAAGGTTAAGATTTTAATATATCAATTTGGGTGGTGAACACAATTCTGTCTATATAATTTTTCTCATTTTGACACTCACAAATGTCAAAATTATCTTACTGAAAGAAGCCCAGTCTCTTTTAAGGGTTCATCTCCTGGTTCCATGCTTATTATTGGTCAGTTTTTCTGTTGCTGAGATAAAATACTTGGCAGCCACAATTTAACAGATGACAGATTTAATTTTACTCAGGGTTTCAGAGCTTTAGTCCAATATTGGTTGGCTCTCAGTCAGGACCCTTACACTGGAAAGGTGCGGAAGAGAAAGCTGCTCACTTTTGAACACCGCAGAAGCATACTAGCCACAGGATACTCTCCGAGCCTCACCCTCAGTGACCTACCTCCAACTAGGCCCCACCTGCTAATAGCACATCTGGATAAAATTAATCTCATGACGATATAGCACACCTATGCAATCACCTCTCCAGGACTCTCTTAACCAATCAAATCAATGGCTTCAATTAACTCAAGATAATCTTCCTAGCTCTATGTCAATGGCTTGAGACCTAAATTACATCTGCAAACCCCCATTATTGCAGCACCTCAATAGCACTGGCCTGAAAGAAGATTTGTTATACAAGGGCCTGGGAATCTTGAAACTAGTTGGAAATTTGGCTTACTGTACCTAGTCAAAGATATACCTGTTGTCATATGGCACTAATACGACATTTAAAGCCAAAAATAAATTAACTGATGCATACATCCTACCACCTTTCTAAACCAGCTGATTGTGCAAGACACAGCCCTCTTAGGACTTTAGTTTTCCTGTCTGGATAATTAGTTTAACAACACTTGTTATTCTGATTTTCTGGCCTAATGTGTTATGTTTTCTGGAAGCAAGAATCACCTTTTAGTGCTGCTTGCCAGTTTTCCTTTCTTTAGCATTTAGTGCATGCTGTCCTTTATTGCTATTCCCTGATAGCTGTAACAATTTCCTCAAAGTTTAAAATAGAAAACCTGTACGAAGTCAGATAAAATGGAGCTTAATTTTCCCCTTCTAAGAAAGCTTGTGGTGGTGAGAATTCCCAGGGTACTTCAGACCACTTCAGTGCTTGTAACATGCCCCTGTGGCTTCTTTAGATAGTAGCAACTTATGTCCATGTGTTTATATTTCAACATTAGATAACAGATATTTGGTGAGATTTTAGTATTTTTCAGTGCTGCCCTTGTCATTTTATAGATTCCTTCAAAAGTGAAGAACACAGCATGGTAGTTCAGATTCCTATGCTGTGAATCTCTGATCTCTTGCCTTTACTCTGAATGACTACACACCTCTTCAGGGATCATGGTGCTCAGATTCCCATTCTAATTTCTCAGCATCTCCTTTGCTTTTCTCTTAAGTCCTGCCATACCCCTGCAGTGCTCACCAGTGCATTGTCAACAGCACTGACATCTCAGAGTTACACAGCACTTCCTGTTATCCTGACTGCCCAAAGCAAAAGAAAAAGGTATCTGCTTTCATATTTATCAGATTGTAGTGATTCCTCATAAAATGAAACTCTCCCCAATTTGAAACAAATAAAGCTTTCATTATTCACTATGTATCACACATTATTGAGTAACATTATTGAGTAAATTCCTATAAATTTCTTAAGGTGTATAGGGCCTTCATAAACTATTTCAGTGAGTGACAACACTTACCTACTATGAGAGGTGATTATGTTTGGAATCAATGCATAGAAATATTCCCAGTGTTTGATCAGTTCTATATTTTTGGGGGGTGAATGCTTGGTACTCAGTTATTATAGTTTATAGTCACAATTTCTATCTCAGTTTTTGTGTTTTAGGCATACTTTCATCCACTCAGCTATATATAGCAGGTGACAATAATAATGATATAAAATAGCTTCTAGCATGTATTTACTAGGTATCAGGTAAGAGGCTAAGTCCCTAACATGTTTCATCTCATTTACTCCTTGTAAAGGCACAATTAATTCAATATTGATGTTTTCCCGAGCACAGCACATTCCCAGTCATCATGTCTAGCTCACAGAAATACTAAGTAGCAAAGATAGTGTCTGAGTCTCTTCTTCCTGAAACCAGAGATTGATCTCTGTTAAACTCAATGATGAAATGTTCTAATTTTAGTAGATTTTGATATTTTGGCCTACAAATAGTATGAGATATGTTAGGTAGAGCAAAAGCTTCGGTGCCTTACTGAAGCAGATTCAAATTTTGTTTCAGTTTTTTGCCAGGTATGTATTCTTTTTCAAAGTTCTTAGTCTTTGCTTCTTAGTTTTGTTTTCTCTTAAGGAGAACATAAAACATCTCAGATGGTGCGCTATTTCACACGACATACAGAACCACTTAAAATGGGCTATCTGACTCTCTCTGTATTAACAAGGATTCTGTTGCCACTCAGGTGGGAAACCACAGTGATAGATGAGTTAAATTCAGGGAGCCCTTATCGGAACTATGCTATTGACAACCTAAGGATAGTGCTTACTTGAAACCGGGAAATATGTTTTATAGTATTCAATCTTATAACTCAGCAAATATATTTAAAGTACAGTAAAGCATTTGAACTTCTGTTTGTGAAATATGGTAGTTGCTACGTGAAATATAATAAATTACAGACACGAGGTTCCAAGATTTCCTGGGTAAGTTTAATTGTAGGATGGCAGAAGAGAGGGACAGAATAAAATAGAGGTTGATGTTGACTGGGGAATATTGTTATGAAAATGGAGAAATTCCTAATCAGTTATTTATATTAGATTAAAACTTTGTACCAGAATTGTAGACTTTCAAGAAAATTAGTAAGTAAAATGTCCACAGCAACAAAGCATAGTGACAGGCAAAAATTAATATTTCTCTTCTGATATTTTCAGCACATGGCAATTCTTAACATTCCCCTTTTCTCCCAGCTGATTTCCCCTAGCCACCTATCTGTCCTCAGATTTGGACCAAATATGCTTGTGATATGATTGTCCTAGAGAGATAATAATAAAAATTTCCCCTAGTACACTTTTGCTGGGGAATGAGCCTGGGCTGTGTCTCACTCTGTGTTTATGCTCTGGTCAGCCTGGCCCCATTTGCGTGTGCCCTTAGAGGCCAACCAGCCATAGTGGACTTTCAGGAACAATATTTCCTAAGTTCTCTGCCCAGTGAATCTAGTTGTGTTTGCTTTCTTTCCTGTTGTAGTTGAAAACACCTCAGTTTCTGAATTACTCAGATTTCTGTCACTATTAAAAAGATTAAATCTGGAAATTCCTAAACAAACAAAAAACAAAAACCAAAAATCCTCAAAATAAGAGTTCTATTGGACCCAGCTGTTCCCCTACTAGGTATCTTCTTTAAAGAGTTAAAGTTATAATATTACAGTGACACATGCAAATTCAGGTTGGTAGCAGCACAATTTGTAGTAGCTAAATCTTGGAAGTGACCTGTATGTTCAACAATAGACAATGGATAAAGAAAGTGTGGTATTCCTGCACAATAGAGCATTACTCTGCCACAAAGGGCAAATTTGAGTAATTTTGTAGGAAAATGGATCTACACAAAAACTGTGTTGTTAAGTAAATCAGGTGCATAAGATTAAAAATTGCATATCTTTACTATATGAGAAACCTGATATATAAAAAGAAAAATAAAAGGTTGATAATAGGAAACTGTGAGAAAGATCTTTTGCAGAAAAGGATGTGGATCAAGAAATAAAAGGAAGAGGGGTGGAGGGGAAAAGGATGAGAAAAAATTTATATGCATTATGCAGAGTATCAGTTGTCCATGATGATTGTAATCATTGTGCACTGTAATCACATATTAATGAAAGGTAAAAATTTTAACAAGAACTGAAAAAGATAACTTTTAAAGAAGGGAGGTGTACTTTTAGGGTCAGAGGCTCCTGTTGACAGTTGAACAACCCCTCTTCCCCCGCCTGGAGGAGATGCTGGTTTGCACCCATGGGGCTTGTGAGGCAGAGCCAAGTGCTGGTCTCAGGGCCAGGAATGCAGGAAACACACCTCCAGTGACTGAAGGACTTCCTATGGGGCTCCATCTTCCAGAGGTGCTGCATCCTTCCAGCATGAATATGATTGTTGAGATTAACAGTTGTCACCCATTAAATACTTATGTACTGAAATCTATTTGCTTGTCTTTGCTTTAGGGTTAGGAAAACTGTATGAGCAATACACAATACACACACACACACACACACACACACACACACACACACACACCCCAGTGGAATCTTCATAATTGCCACAAATTTAATGGCTTACAAAATAAATTTATTGTACAATTTCTACTTCTCAAGAAAAACTATGAGTTAACTGCTTCTCCATTTAGAGCTCTACAAGGCAGAAATGATGAGGTCAGCAAGAGGACCTTCTGACTACAGGTTCTGCGAGAAAATTTGCTTCTAGGCTTGCTTAAGGTCATTGATATAATTCAGTTCCATGATTAGAATTCTAAGTTTCAGTTTCCTTTCCAATTCCTTTCAGCTTCTAGAGTCTGCTCACATTTCTTGGCTCATGATATCCTTAAGAGGCATAAAGGACAGACGGAATTCTTCTTGTACTTGGAAGCTGTTAAACTTTCCCTTCTATTTCTTCTCCTTTTCCTTCCTCTTCTGCCATATAGTTCTGGTTATCTCTTTAGCCTTCTTCTTCTATTTTAAAGAATTCATGTGATTATATGACCCACAAGAACATACAAGTTAACCTTTTAATTTAAGGGTCAGGTTATTAATATCATCTCATATACAAATTTGTTCTCAGCACTATCTCACTGAATAAACAAGAGATCCAAATCTTAGGACATGGGCATGAGGAACCTGCTGATCTTACAGACTTCATTCTCTGTGGTAGTTTTGCTCTGCAATAGTAATTTGACCCAAAGTATACCAAAACACATTCAATAAAAAGTGCCATAATATTGTCTTTTCTCACTGCCATTTTTTTTCAGTCATTAGCAAATATCTTAGGTGTTTCTTAGGCTTACTTATTAAAAGCATATCAGCATTGCAATTGTCAAAATAAACTCATTATTCTTTCCACCTAGCTCTTTGTAATTGGGAGTAATTAATACGAGTGAGTCAGATTTCAAAACAATTATAAGATAATGAATAATAGAAATGTAATTTGCTGTAAAGTTATGTTTGACTCAGTCTGTGTTTCAAAGGTTTCAAGCAATTGAACCTAAGAATATCTAGAGTATGAAAGAAATGTACCTTAAGACATTGAAGAAGATATTTGGTACATCCTCACTGACATTCCTGATTTTAAATGTTTCTTGTGGCAACTGCTTCCTCAGGCAGCCTTGACATGAGGTTGCCCCAAGTTTTGTTAGAGATTATCTTAAACCATTAAAAAATATAGTATGTTTGGTCAGGTGAGTGGTCAAGATTATGTCCTCAGTGGGTCACATCCTAATTTGTGAAGCTGGAATTGATTTATGGTGACATTCTAGGCTCAAGCATACTAGGACTAAGGGTGGTGCCTGTCTTAAGTAGCCTGGATAAGATAAAAGGGGCGGGAAAATGTTGCTATGGTCCTTTGCTTGCTTTGCTGCTGTTTGACTACCACGAACTTTTTTGCTTCTGTGACAGGGCTCTGCTCTTCTAATGCCCTGGTGCCAGCCAAGCACAAACTGAAAGCTGCAAACTGTGAGCCAAATAAACCTTTTCTTCTTCATCATTTTCTGTTGAGTATTTTGTCTCAGTGACAAGAAAAGTAACTAAGGTACCATATACAAAATTTTTGTTGTTATCAATCAGTTAAATATTTAGAAAAGAATATAAAAGAATCTTACAAATCTATACTTTATGAACTAAGTAAGAAAAATGAAGCATAACTTCATAATGTTTCTCGAATTCCTGTTTCTTATCTGTTTGTCCATAAATCCAAGTAAACATTCCAAAACTATTTTCAAAATGCACATAATCGTCTATAGACAAAAATACACATTATAAATTAGTTTTTATCTGGCTTCAAATTATTTCAATTAAAGTAATTATTTCAATTGACTTTTGAGCAATTGTGAAACAACCATGAAACCTAATCATGGTCATAGGCCATTACTGCAAGTTTCATTTGGCATTTATAAATAATAGAGGGAATACAGCAACCACTGACTTGTTACACTTAATTCAAATGACCTTGTAATCTGATGTTGTATATACTTAGCCAGTCTTTTTTATGAATAGAATGTCTGATGGAAATAGTGTGAATCAGTACAGAGGCTAAGAATGAATTAACATCTTAGAAGTTTCCATTGATGAAATAAGGAAATAAGAATACATGATGTAAACATTTTAAACAATTCATTAGCAGCTCCCCACTCAATTACTTAAGGCAGATTCAGTTATTTTCACAAGTATTAATATAAAAAACAGTAGGCCATGCTTGGAGATGGCTGGGGAGACCTAAAGACCAAAATGAAATATTGTGAAGCTATCTGTCATACCAGCAAGAAGGAATAAGGCTGAAGCAGGAGAATCAATCTAAGTTCAAGGCCAGCCTAAGCTACATGGTGAGTTCGAGGCCAGTAGGAACTATACAAGGAGTCCTTATCTCAAAATAAAATAAAATAAACAAATCAAAGCAAACAAATAAAAACCATTGAAACCTGTTGAGAATCGCAGATTGCAGAATTGTAACACAAGAGTAGCAAAATCTGAATTTCTATTGAAATCATTTTTCCCACTTTATATAGCTTCTCTCCTTCCCTATGTACCTTGCTGTTAGATGAGGCCATGCATATAAGCTCTTCCTTAAATGGAATCTTAACAATAATAAAACTCTTCTATCTGGACAAAAAAGTCTGAAAACCCACACAGTCTGGTATATTTGTTAGGGGGGTCTTTTCTGCCACCCAGACAGAGACGAAGATGAAGTGAAGGAGGTGTTCTGCCAGAGACTTGGAGGCTATGTCTACAAATACCTAATGAGTAACTAAAAGCATGATGGAAACTGGCCTCTGTCTTCATTCAGAGGCTCACTTGCTACTTTAAACCTTTGGGACCCAACTCTGCTCAGCTCTGCAGGTTTGTGTTACAAGTTTATTACTATTAAATTTGCCCATCTTATCTCATCTGTTATTTTCACAAGTTTCATCTGCCTTCAAGACTGACCACACCAAGCTAAGAGTAAATAAAGTAATTTTCAGCTAGTAATTTTCAGGGAAAATTGATTGCTAGTTTTTGAAATGTCCAGTGCTAGTCTTTCTGCAGAAATTATTAGAAGTGTCAAGTTCTCTATTTGTGGCCGCCTTACATTCCAGGAAAGGCAGAGGTTCACAGACCACCTTTAATTAAGTCACCCCTCTAATTGGGCACAGTAATGATGTCTTTTCCAGGATCTTTCAGAACTAATCTTGAGATACCATTCAATAAGACTATCGGTTGCCTATATCATTACACTGCCAACTGTCCTAACTCCCAACTATGTAAACCCATACATCTTGTCTTTGTCCTCCTTTTCCATGCAAATCCAAAGTTTCTGTTGTCCCTCAAAGGCAGACATTGAACCTATTTAGTCTGAAGTTTCTAGCATGACTATTGATTTATTTCACTGATATTACAAGATGAGTGTTTGAACTGAGTCTTTGCAACCCCTGAGAACCAAACTTTTGCCCTAAATCTCTGGTGAGAATACGGCAGGAGTAGCCTGAGATGGAAGAATCTTAGATCCCAGGATTTCTTCGAGGAAGATCACCTGACTAAATAAAATAAAGTAAAATATATGTTTGATTTATCAATTTGAGGAAGAAAACCTAAACTCGAGAGGCAGTAATAACATTCAATCTCTGTAGTTATTCCTTGCCATTTTAAAAAGATAAGATATACTGTGTCTATAAAGTAAAAACCCCTCTATTTGCTTCATGACCATAAAGTTTACAGAAAAAATAATAGAAGTGGACTATAGAGCAGAAGAAACTGGGCTATGTTACAGTTCAGAAGAAACACCAAAGTTTCCAGAGCTAATAACCACACATTCTTCCCCCTTAATGATCCAAATTTGTCATAGTTAGGCAAGAGATGTTTATGCTTCATGTCATTCTCTCTGTAGGACACAGGTTCACATAGTATCTACTGCCAGGAATGATGCCAGACTCTCAAAAAGGTCATGAGAACATGGTAGATACCACCCCAATGTTTAAAGCTGCCACTCAGAAGTGACACATGACACTTCTGCTCATAGTTTATTAATCATCTTGTAAGGGAAAAGGCAAATTTAATCATGTGTATGTCCTAAGAGATAACCAGAAATATATACTTGATGTCTATTTGTATGTTAATATAAGCATCTTTCTTTCTTTCTTTCTTTCTTTCTTTCTTTCTTTCTTTCTTTCTTTCTTTTCTTTCTTTCTTTCTTTCTTTTTCAGAGCCAGGGATTGAACTCAGACCCTTGCGCTTGCCAGGCAAGCACGTATTCTACTGAGCTATCTCCCCAGCACCCCATGAATACTTTCTATTGCAATATATAATAGTAACAACAATTGTCTCTACTGAGATTTGCTCTGTTCAGGGCACCTTGTAAAAGGCTTTCCTTCCATATTATTATATTAAATTCTCATAGTGGCCAAATGTCAAACAACTTGGCTGATAGATATGGCTATCTGTCCTCTCAATATCTATTCCTTGCTTTTTTCAGAAATGCAGTTTCATAAAAAGGATGAATGAAACCTCACAATGGACTTATAACTATAGCGAGCAAGATGGAAAACTTTAGACCACTCCACACATCTACAGCCCTACAATTCTCTAAGGAAAGCATCCTTGATTAAAAATCACTGGATGGATAACTAGGTAGACAGATACTCAGAGGGATAGACAAATAGGTAAAGCAAATAGGTATTTACTTTTCTCTCTTTAGTTTTTGCTTGTATTTCATTTAAAGAAAGAAAATCTAGATCAGAGGACTTACTGACCTCCAAAATGCCACTATTTCCAACTTTTCACATCATAAAATTCATTTATTCCCTTAAACAAAATAGCAGTTTATTTCACTGTTAAAATGTGCATACAAGAAACATCCTGCCTGTCCAACAATAGGACATTTAAACCATCCAAAAGTATGTCTTACTGAGGATTGGAGAATGTTCACTTGAAATTTTGGTAGAAAATGACATATCTCTTACTGTCAAGAGATAAAGAAGCAATTTGAAGACAATCAGGCAAAAAGGGTGGAAGAGGAAAGACAATCGTGGAAATGTTAGCCATGACATCTGCGTGCTGCTGGTCTAATGACAGCAACTATTTCCTCTGACCTTCTGGATATATGAAATAAATAAGCTTGCTCTTCTCTGGGCTGAATTTTGATGAATATTCTGTTATTCTGAACCATTCTTACCAGATGTGATTTATATTCATGTGTGTTAATAACGAGGCCAATGAGTCATGATGAGGTTAGATACACTGACCAAAATAACAAACAAACCACTGCCAAGTCTGGAGCTTAGATGTATAAGGACCTGACAAGAAAATCTGGAATGATTAAGGACTGGTCAGTTTGAGCATCTAGCATTCAGTAAATAATCTACTTAGAACATATTAAATGAGGGGAATATGGGAAATATTTTCTGCTTCAAAGGAAGGAACAAAGATAAGAAAAAATTGGTCTTCTAAATGCTTGAGTGGATATAGGGTGAAGAATACTTTCATTATGTCTTGACTCATTCATATATAAATTTAATTAATGAATTAGATATTTTGTTAATTTCTAGTGTGTGTAATCCATAATTTCATTTTGGTGATAGAGGCAGAAACATTTTAGAAAAATTGTTGAATTAATCCAAGCAAATTGTATTTATTCTCTAATTTGCATCCAATCCAATGTGAATGTTACAAAGAAGCCTGTCTATGTCTAGATTAAAATATTTTCTTCACTTACAGCTGTTATTAATACCTTGTGTTAGAAATGAATAGAAAAAAATAAAAGCTATAGTAAATATTAACCTTAAAAAGATAGTTTTTTCTAGACCAAGTGAAGATAATGTACATGGCAATATTTACTGAAAAGTTCATCCTAAAATTTGAGTAGTTTAACAAAATTAAAATTAAGATTTACAACAATTGTGTATCATAATATACAGTATATTCAGAAACAAATTTCCATCAGATTCTTTCACTAAACATAGTTGCTATGACTTTTGCCTTTTAAAAGTGAATTTATGGAGCTAACATTTAATGATCTGCCTATTGTTGCACAACTAGTAAGCAATAGAATCCATATTTGTACCCAGGTTTTATAATTCCATGGATCATTCTAGTGAGTATCCCTGCCTAGCTCCTGTACAGTATCTGAAATGGAAAAATGGCTCTAGACTGTGAATTCTTTTTCTGTTTTTCATTTTACAAAGATTCTCATCAATTCTGAATTAGATGTTTCATTTTCTTGATGGTAATTTTATGACAAGAAGGACCTTTAACAGTGAACAGTAAGATAAAATAATGGGAAGACATTTTAGGATTTATTATTATTTTAACTTATCTCTCCATTTTTACATATATATTTAGATTCATATTTCTTAGTATAATATTCCCAAAGTACTTTGAGAATGTAGGATAATAATTTACAACATTGTGACCTTTAATCACAGTATGCTAATTTGAAAGGATTAAAAAAAATTACCTAGAAATTTAGAAAGCACAATTCTGGGTGTAACTGACATGTAGGTCTGCAAACTGAGGGAAGAAGATGTAGCTGAGGTGTGGGTGATGCCTGCTAGGATCTTAAAGCCTGGATGAAACAGGAAAGAGGGCAGAGAGGAAGTGCACTCCTGTCTGAACATCTCTGGTCTTCGCTGTGGCTTTTGGACAGTGTTCTCCAATTTCTTAAACATTCCAGGGCACACTGGGACTGGGGACTCTTTCATGAGTTTCTATGCTGTAGAGCTGCGCTGCCCTTGTTCTACAGCTTTCATCTTTCTGGGCTAAGTGGTCACTGGATCCTCTGCCATCTGACTCAAAAAATATTTTCACTCTCAATCTGTCTTTAGACTATAGTTGATGGAAACTTCCTTGAAGAAAAAGCAAGGCTTTTATAACTTTGATTGTAAATGATCCTTGCATGTATAGGACTCTCTAGGTTAAAAGGGAGAATTAACTATTCCTTTAGAAATTTTCCTGACAGCCTCTGTTGTTAAAGGAATAGAGAAAGCAGACAAAAATATGAGCTTGCCTGTACTTTCCACAATGACAATAACAATGGGAACAAGTATATAGAAATATAATTACCAGACATTGTGCCAGTTGTGTTAAATGTTACTATGGAGGATTGAATGTGTGTATAAGATTAAAGACTATTCATCCAGGCTTTGCTGAGTAATAGAAAGCTTTCTGCAAAACAAGGAATGAACCAGCCTTTTTAGAATGTGTTTATATCATCAATCATATACACAATGGAAGAATATTTAAAGAGAATGTCATACTAGCAATTAATGAAGACATTTCAAAATGTCATGCTAAGGAAAGTGTAAGAAGCTACTTATAGCTAGATTTTATCAGTCAAATAGAGGAGTTGTTAGCAATGAAACTTGAAAAGAAAATCGTGGCCAAAAGAGGGTGTTCAGATAATGAAATTCTGCGAAGGTTGTATGCTGTTGTATGTAAATGGGTTCGATAAGTATTAGAAGCACATACTTTTATACAGTGCCTTCACAGATAAATATTTGTTTCAGCAAGTTCATTCAGGCATTGTCAGAATATAAGTGTATAGAGATTTAAGACTAGAGGCTTCAATCTTCCAAAATCTTAGATAAGGTCTAATGGAGATAAAAGTAGCAGATATGAAAATAAAGCATAGATTAGCTATATATGTGAATTTTATTGGACTATAGGTATTAATTATTATGGGGATAAAAGTTATGGATGAGAAACACGAGTAAGGATAAATATTGGGGTTGTCACTTAGCTTACAGGAGAGTAGTGAGCCATTCACCAGTGGATGAAACACAGTCTCCGTGAATAGTGTCCATTTTAGCATATACTGCATTTGATATTCCAACTAGAAATATTCATCAGGTACTTGATGATATAGCTACAAATTGTAAGTGTTGACCAGAAATGTTCAAAGGAAATTTATTTTGAAGGTGGCAGTTGAATCTTTAAAAAAAAAAAATGTATAGTTAGCATTAGAGTGTATAGATTAAGATAAAGCATGGAGAAAATATCTCTCCAATGAAAGAGAGGGACAAGAAAAAATGTAGGAACTAGTGATGCTTAAAACAGGACAAAGAGTGTACACAGGATTGATTTTTATTGAGGTCTCTCTCTTTGCATTGCGCCGATCTTCCTACTTTGTACTGTGTATGGCCTTTCCTATACACAAGCATATTCCTGGCTTCTCCTGTGTGTTCAAATTTCTTCATGTTGTAGCCACACCTGCCTGCTCAAATAAGACCAATCCTGTGGCTTCTCTGTAATGTAATCGCTTCATGGAAAATCTGTCGCCAAATGCTATGAAGCACTGGAGGGATAAACTTCAGTAGATGAATGGGGTGGCACAATTCGGCCGTAATAGCTGAGAACAGAGTATAAAGGCAGGAATTTAAGAGGAACAGAATCAAAACTGGAGAAACAATGGAGATGTTCATTGCATTAGTTACAATAAATGGTTCACAGGACTTTATATATTACAAAACAACCAAATTACACACCTTTAATAAGTGCAGTTTATATTTCGGTTATGCCATTAAATGTGAGAACTGGTGTGAATTGAGCTACTGTAAAATCCCTGCTGTGACACAATGGCAAATCATATCAATATAATTTTAATATTACAGAACTATCCCAAGCCAGATTCAGAATAGTGTCCTTTTTTTTTAAACTTGTGAGAAAAGGTTTGTTTGTGAAACAAAAAAATTCTCCTTTTGTAATAGGAATTCTCACAATCTTACTATGAAGCAATTTCATTATATTTTAAAAAGAGAAATGAGTGATTTAATCATAATTAGTTCAAAATATTTTCTAGGTGGCTTCTTAGTGAAAACAATTTCTGGAGCAATTTTAAGGAGCGACCAATTGAAAGGTCAGGAATCTGGACTGTGGATTGGCATAGTCTCAACCATACAGACAGTATATTAAGATATATTGCTTAACAATTTGCTGGCCATTACATTTGGGGTCAGTTGACTGCAAAACACCAGACATTTACAGAGACATACTTTTAGCTTGAAAATTTTTTGCATAAAATGAGTAAAATCTAGAGGTGAGGCAGGAAACATTCAGAGGACTTAATAAAGGAGGCACAGAGTTTGATTTCCATTGTTTTCTCCATATGAAATTAGGCTCTCATTGCTTCCCAAATTAGTGATGCAGTATATGGCTGACACTAGGTTGCACTGGGCTGCTTCCCCTTAACAGAACTTGTGTATGGCAGGCAGCTTGTGAGTGTGAAACCCATTTGCTGCATGTGGTTTTAGTGCAAGATCAGTACCTCCTAGACATTGTTCATGAAATACAGCTTAAGAAGATGTAAGCCCAGTTTTTAGTTTTAAGCTTACATTGTTGTGTTTGAAACACTCAAGGCATTTATTCTTAGATATTAATATATTTATTTGCATTTTCCCAGTAAGGTACACTTAAGAATATCAGAAAATTGGAGTCTAAGAGTGAAATGACAAAAAAAGTCTGCCTGTTGATGTTGTGTTTAAATATTCCAGCACCAGATTGGTACTTCTCTAAAACTGTATCATAAAAAGAGCAATTATTTTCTTTCCATATTTTAATGAGCTCTTCAAAGTAGAATTTTATTTATTTATTTAATGAATTTTAGGACACAGTCTACATGGTATACAGGGTCTCATTATGTATATTGGACTTGTAGTGATCCTCCTGTTTTCAGCCTCCCAAGCACTGAGATTACACCACGCCCAGTCTCCATCTCCATCTCAGTGTGCTCCAGGGGGTGGGTCTAGTGTGGCATACTGGGGACCAAACTGTGGCTGGTGCACTGTGCCTACACAGGTGCTTTAGTCTGCTGAGCTATCTGGCCGGCCCCAGAATTTTATTTTGCAGGACGAATAACATTGAAGCATAATGTCAAAATTTAAATAAAGGAAAGACATTTCATTACTGATCAGGATATTATCAATTAAGACCTTTTACAGCCATATAAGTCACTTTGCAGACATGATGTATACTAACACCAAAACGGTGACAATCTACTTCAGCTACATAGTTCATGTGCTTCTTTGATTTGTCAAACTCTTCATCTTTTTTGACTTCAGAAAATATCTGCCTGTGTTTCAAAGCATGGAAAAATCAATTTCTCAATGAACTTATCCAAAGGCTCTTAAGGAAATATCTTGTGTTCCCACTGTGCACAGTACATAGCAGGCAACATGTGGGGCATCCTGTTATGTCACATTTACTTTGATAAGTATACATTATCTATAAACATCCACATATTTTAAAGCTAGGGACAACATATTTACTCAACATTTTGCTCAGTTTTGACTCAGTGTTCTTAAAATAGTATAGAGTAATCCTATAATAAAGTTTCACAAACTGACTTTTTAAAAGATAGTAAGTATAGATATCTTGACTCAAGCTCATATTTACAATTTAATGGATAAACATAAATCTCTTCACTCTATATGTGCAGGTAATTTATACTGAATATATTTTATTTCCATATTCTTCAATATAGTTGTATTGTAAACTTTCAGAAGTCATGATTATCTTGACTCAGAATCCTATATAATTTTCACATGAGATGTTCTATTCCTTTTGGGAAAAGCCATTCTAAAAAGTAATTAAAGTTGACTTTTTTCCTGTGTATTGGTAGGACAACTTATGGGAGAATCAAGGAACTAATTAAGCTTTGGGTGTAAATTAGTTCAGGCAGCTGAAGTCTGACAGGGAGAGGTGGAGAAGTCCTGCCATTTTTAACAGTGAGCACACAGTGTAGACAATTTCTTTTACTGAAGGAGACACTTCAGGCACTAGTATCTTGGTTCAGGATACTATTCAGAACTTAATTCTTTCCATAATTCTGTGTGAAGAGTTCCTTTCAAGATTTTGAATGCAACCAGAATTACAGAAATAATTAAATTCATGAACTGAGTGTCATTCTTAATGGGGAACAAGAGGATGAGACCAATTTTGTAACCAAAAGTCAGAAGTATTGAGATGTTAATACAACTAAGAATTTCAAGTTAACACTACTGGGAGGCCTTCTATTAAAGTAACAGCAACATGTACCATCAACATTTCCCATAAAGAACCAGAGAGTAGATATCTTCAGAGTTGCAGGGCACATATTTTTCCTTCCATTATCAAGGAATGAATGAAAAAGAGATATTATTTTTTATACAATGGAGTGCCACTCCAGTTATAAAGAATGATAAACTCTAGGCTTTTATAGATAAATGAATACAACCAAAGGCCATATTCACAAGTGAAATAAATCAGACTTGCATGTATAAGCATTGTATTGTCTCCCTAGTGAAAGAAACTGAAAGAGTAAATAAAATCTAAAAGGTCTAATGGATGTCTTGGAACAGAAAGAAAGGAAAAAAGCCTGCTTAAAAGGAAAGAACAATTGAGATGGGGCAGAAAAGAAGGAAAGAAAAATAAGAGATGTGTGTGTGTGTGTGTGTGTACATAAATATCATATATGTATTATGTGTATATATATGATAGCTAAGATAATTATATTACTAATTTCTATTAGTTCATTGAAAGGAAGAGTTAACCCTTACACTGTTTAATTAATTTTGCATGCCTGTGTCTGGAAATCTGAGCAACTACTTTGAAGATAACATTATGCAGTATAATTTCCATTGTTGACTTCCTGTCATCTTGTTTTCAAATTCCGTATCACTTTGTTTTCTTCCCTCTTTAAATACAAAAAGAAAAGTAAAGCAAAAACCTAAAGTTTTATATCAAAACACTAAGTGAATTGTGTTTAGGAAGTAAAGGAGAGTATAGATGGAATACAGAATCCAATTTCTCAGTAAGGAAATTAGTTGAACACAATGTGGACAGCATTGAGAGTGATATTCCATAAAATCATATTTATAAACTTACATTAAGAGGGGTTGGGTATTTGTGATCTGCAGATGTAACAACTAAAAAAGCAACCACTGTGGCTGAAAGACTGAAACAGTTGCTAAAAGGTTAAAATAATCTTAATCTATCCAATAGGAAATTTTCATTTTAATCCAGTAATTCTGTTCTTGGAAGTCAAAGATTTGAGTACAGAGCTTGTAAGATGGAATCAATATTAACTTGACAGCAATTCATCATTAACTATGTTTTAAGCATTTGCTGAAAGAATTTAATATTTTGCTCTTAAAAGTTTAATCTGTATACACAATATATAAAACTTTTGATTTTAAGTTTGAATACATAAGGGAAAATGATAAAATATGCAAATAATTTTATGTTTAAAATGGATTTGATATAATGTATTTGGGGCCAGCCCAATAGCTCAAAGGATTAAACTACCTGCTTAGGCAGATGCAGGGGTCAGTGGCTCAATCCCCAGCCTGCCATGCTGGCCTCACCCCTGGAGAATGAGACTGGGTGTGGTAGTACATAACTGTAATCCCAGCACTTGGGAGGCTGAAAACAGGAGGATCACTACAAGGCCTATTTACATAGTAAGACCCCCGTACACCCCGTAGGCCCTGTACTAAAT
>NW_004524909.1:1024447-1030553 GCF_000260255.1 Octodon degus
CAGTGTGTTATTTGTTGAAACTGTATTTCCAATTGGATTTGAAACTGTCTCATTGCTGTTTATCAGTAAAACTTTGAAAAAAAAATAAAAATAAAAGAGGAACTAAAAAAAAATAAAATAAACAGGCAAGCAACGTAGCCCTTTGCAGCTGAGTTTTGGTTATCCATAGAAATAGACTGAAATTGGATACCATATGGAATAGACAGTATGCAGTTTATATTGTTTTTATTGAAAAGATTATTTTAAAAACTTCCTCTTACCAGTCCTAGAGGAGGCATGAAAATCTTTTTCTTTCTGTAAAGGGATCATTGCATAGTCCAATTTAGTAGTGAGACCTTGAATATCCTGTAGACCCTTCCCTAAAATACAAAAAAAAAAAAAAAAAAAAAAAAAGAAAACTTGTGACTAAAAACATCACAATTAATTTTAAAAAAGGAAATTTACATAGACCTTTATCTTGCAGTAGAAGATGCCATGTAACTATGAGACAAGCTTTCTTTCTATGGAGTGCATAGAGTGATGATAGTGAGAACAAACATTTCCTGACCTTAACTTAGTAATAAATACATAAGAGCCAGGACTTCATCAATGTTCCCAACAGTATGATGAAGTATAGTCACTCTCTAGTCTATCTATGGAAAATGAACATTTTAGGATGTTTTTGCAATTTGATGAAAGTCATCCAGCTAACAGGTCGAAAAATAAGGTGGAATAAAGTAAGACATCAGATAAAGGGAACATTTCTAAAAACTTTTTTCTTCAATAAGAGTCTAATGAATAAAATGCAAAAACACATCAAAATTTGCATCTTGATGAAGTAGGTTTTATGATCAACTAATTGTAAAGATGACTCAACATATAAAAATTACTACATGTAGTACATTACATAAACAGAAGCAAGAGAAGACAAAAAAAACCCCATGATTATATCACCAGATGCAGAAAAGACCTTTAATGAAAAGCAAGACTCTTTGCAATCAGAACCATGAAAAAATTGGGGACAAAATAGGTATAGAAAATAAGTATGGAACATAGATATATTTGAATTTGATAAAAGCTATTTTGACAGAACAGTCATTCTGTAAGTTATAGGTCCTATGTTAAATCATTTTCCTTTTAAGCCCTGACTACAACATCCTTGTCTTGTTCCTGATTTTAGATGCAATACTTTCAGTTTTTCCATGTTTATTATGATGCTGACTATTGGTTTATCATCTTTAAAAACTTATGCCTAAAATCATTCACATTCTTCCCATAAAGTTTTCCACAAAATATTTAATAAGTGGAACATGGACTAAATTTTCAAAGACAGCAGAAAAGCTATTACTTCTCTGAACATTTAAAATAGAAATTAAATATTTGTAAGTTTGAGTTTCAAAAGCATTTCTTTAATTTTTAATAATTGCCATTTCAGATGCAAAGTATGAATTGCAATGCAGAGAAACAACTAAAGTAGTTAACAGTATTTTTATTCTTGTAATATTTCATAATTTTAGACATAGACTAGAAGTAAATGTTTACATACGCCATGTATACAGTGTATAAACACAACACTTGGAAAATACAGCAATACAAAGACATCTCACAATGGCTTGCACAGTGAGTAAATGTCTAAATTTAATAGCAATACAATAGCAATACTTTTGCTGGATCACTATTTGCCATGGTACTGATTTCATCATTTAAAAAAGTAACTTGCAGAAGTATAGATCAATTGCAGACAGCTTATCCCGAATATTTTCTAATAAGTTAACTTTCAATCTAGAAAGAATTTTCAATTTGCACTGAAAAATAAATGTATATCCTAATTCTTCAAAGTCAATTATAATAAAGATTGTATGTCCAAAGGTCATTTTTAAAAGATTCCAAATATGAAGTCATGAAATAAAAACCATTGCCCTCCTTTTTCCTTCGCTTGTTGTCACATGCCATACTAAATATACTACCTAAACATCAACAGAGATGAAGAAATGTTACATGTTTACATATACTTATTAACTCCAGAGCCACCCCTCCCCCTGTCCCCGCAAAGCCGGACAAGTGAGTGAGAACTTCTGCCGCGCATTAAGGACCCCCTAGATCCAGCCCAAGCCCAGGCCTGGTGAGTGTGTGGGAGAGCTTCTGTGCACAACAGAGGGACACAACAGGTTCACTCCCAAGGGCTGCAGCAGGAAGGAGCTGAGCACAACAGCCAGACTGAAGCCAGGCACAACTGGATAAACTCAAACTTAATAGATCTGCACCCAAATTTCAGTAAGTGCTAAGGTTATAACTGCACCAAAGCTCTACACCAAAGGTCAGAGGTCAGTGCTATAGGAAATGACAAAGAGAAGGAGCAAAATGCAATCTCAGGCCTGGAGCCCACCCAGAACAAGTGTAGAGGACACTAGCTCAGCTGAAATGTATGAATTAATAGCATCTGAAGTAAGGAAACAACAGCAGAAAGGTATAGAGGAACTCAGATCAGAATTAATCTCTGAAATAAAAAAGAAATCTCTGAACATACACTTATTAAATGTTGTATACTTAAATACTGCTTGTAAATATAAGAAATAACTAAATATATTTATCTTAATATATTCATTTTTTAAATAATTTTTTTTTTCTGGAACCAGGGATTGAACTCAGGCTCTTGCGCTTGCCAGGGAAACACTTATTCCACTGAGCCATCTCCCCTGCCCTCTAAAATAATTTTTAAACAGCACAAAAAATTAGGTGCTATGTAACTCTATAAATAAAGAGGATATTTAATACTGTAAATTGTTCTGTTGTCCAGAGATAGAATAAGCACTTTCAGGGATGGGGATGCAGTATAAGTGAGGGTTTAAATTTAAACCCTGTTATCACATTAATAAAAACAATAACTTTAAAAAAATTTGGTCATTCATCAGTAAGTGGTTTTTTGAGTCTCTAAAGTTCTAAATTCTGTGACTTGGCATTACTGGGCTGCAGATTTTGCTTGTGCTCTTGATATCATAAACAAAAAATTTAGTAGCATATCCAAGATAGCAGCAGGATCAATGATTTATTTGGAAGAAAAAAAGATAAGATACACTCCACAGGGTAGGAGCAGTCCAGTGAGAAGAAGTCGTGGCGCTGAGAGGGTTCAGTGGTGTTCTAAGTCTTGAGACTTGGGCTTGGATTGAGAGTTTGGTCCGAGTTTTGTCCATCAGAAGCTTGAATCAGCCCCTTCATTGAGCAATGGAGTTTCTAACTTTCTATGACCCTTAGAGAAACTCTGCTAGCATCCAAAGCCCGCAGAAACCCAGAGAAGTCAAATCTGCACAGTCCATAATATGGTAATTGGGATCAGAATTAGTCAAGGGTTGCAGAAGACCATGGGCTTATGTCTAAGGACTAAGTTACCTGTGTTATGAATTGGAAATCCTGGTCTAGGCTACTGCTTAACTCAGAAAGTGGATCCAATAGCAGAAACTGACTCGAAAGCACAGCCTTCATTCTTTCCCAGGCATTTCCTTGCTTACTGATATGTCAAATCTAAGCTAGAAAGTGGGCTCTATGGTAATCAGACTCTACTTTCTTTGCCCAGCCTTTTCATTGGCTATATGCTGACCCAATGGCAGACACTGCCTGATGATTCACATTTGTCTTATCTCGGCCATATCTTGTGAAATTTGTCTGTCTCACTTCCTTCCATTCTTTTCCATATTGCAGTGATGCTGTGATCATTTACACTTCAGAACTTTCCTTGTGTTAGACCTTTGCCTGCTATTTCCTTATTCCTTCCATAATTTACTTAGCAGAAATTATATATTGCCAGACTCAATAAATACAGATATAAGACAGAGTAACACTGTGAAGAACACTTGCAGGAGAGGAACATTACTAACATAGCCACAGCGACACAATCATCATTGTACACAGAACCAGACAGAAAAGTGCTATTTCAGACTAATCAGACACTTGCTACTGTTAGTCCTTTATTTGAATTGGATGCTGCTCATATCACCAATTGGAAGATGCTCTTTCCATTACAAAGCAAAAGATGCAGTATCTAAGCCTTCATTTGCACCATAAGAGGAAGAGTTCACACATGGTGTGATGCCAAGTGTCTTTGGTAATCAATGCCAGTGCCTTGATTGCATGAAAGGACAATAAATCAGTCATATTAAGATACTTTAAATAATGATTTCAGACATGAAATGGAGAAATAAATTATTGGCTCTTTTTTATAGGAAAAAATGGGCCATTCAAAAATGGAGAGATGCAGATCAGAAATGTTTATGTCAGAAGATACTTGAATATGGTGCAATAATAGGATGCAATAATTTTACATAACATTTGACTTAGAGACCACTGAGATAAAGACAGAATAAGACACTAAATAGTTGTTTATTTAGCATCATTAAGCTAGTAATCTGGATATATTCATTAAAATGGGACACTTTTGAAATGGAGGAGATGGAAAAGGAAGATTTCCTATCAGACTATAGCCCACAATATTAATTGTGATTTAGTGTTGGAATGGTTTTGGCATGTCCATATGTTTTATTTTACCCAAACTACTATCTCTTGCAAACGAGAAATCATGAGTACAATTAACCTGAACCTACATGTAGGTACTGAAATAGTTCAGCAAGAAAATTTGTTAAATAGATACACTATGTTACAGAAAAACATTAAGGACAAAAAAATTGAGTAAAATTGGAAAAGTTTTGTTTCAATGCAGTGAGAAAAATATGCAATAGGTAAAAATGTCAACCAACATTTTAATACAATTGTTCAAGATATGTTTGAACTACTTACAATGTGCTTCCTTCATTTGAAATACTAATTATGATGGAAAAATGTCCTCCTATAATTTTTGATATAAGTGTGAAGTATGGATTACACTAGTAATTTCAGATCAAATGATTGCTAAATTCTATTTAATCTTATAAAGTTTGAGACTGTATGTGTGGATAAGCATGTATATGTTTTTATAATGGAATTCAGGTGGTTGCCTATAATATTGGATGTCTTTTATTCAAAATTTTTCACATGTGACTTCTTATTTTATATTTTAACACATTATTGAAAATGTCAAAAGAAATATAAGAAAAGTTTGGCACTTAGGATGAACAGTTCTTTAAATAACTCACACAAAGATGAACAGGTACACATTTTCTCATCAATTTTATATAAATCACAGTGGTGTAGTGGTTTATTAGGTACCAAAATCCATATATTTAAGGCTCAAAAAAATCTTGAACATGTTATGATTGAGCCTTGAGTCCAGCCAGGTTCTAAAGTTCATGTTTAATTCCTCTGTACAAGAGGTCTATTGATTTTTAACACACCAGTCTACATCAAGTCTGGTAAGGGACTTATTAAAAATTTTACTTAAAAAAATTTAATATATGGCACCTAAACATATAACATAAATACTTGGATAGGCTAACAAAAATATACAGTTGTAACAGGAGAAAACAATCTATTCCTTAATTAAAGTGGTCTGAAGTAATATGGAAAATTGGAACCATCTCCTATTGTAGAAACTATGTGCTACTGTCCAGGTAAAAGATCCCTGTTGAGCAATGCTGACACAACAGGGAGCAAGCGAAGTCCATTCTCTCACTTTAGGCTTACATACTTCTTGTCCTCCCTCTGGAAGAGCCTAGAAGAACTAGTTAGCAGGGCACAGTGTGGTTTGCAGAGTCTTCACCCAGAATCACATAGCAGAATAGTAAATGATGTGGTTGCTTTTGCTAACACCAACAACATTTCTTCAGTTTTGAAATTAACTACATTGAATGAATGATATAGTGTTATATAGCTGTGTTATACTTTATGATTTTCATGGATTTTAATTTATTTTAGAGATAATCTAGTATTGTCTTTAAACAAGTTTAAAATTTTACTCTTATAAATCTATTTTGTGTAAGCCAAATATTTTACATTTAAGCTTATATACCTGTTTATAATAAAATTATAAACAAAAGGTTATTCTTATAAATATGTATTATTTTAAATAAAAAGGTCTTCCTTCATTTAAATTCATGTAAAGAAATAAAATATTCCTTGATATCTCAGTGCTCATATAAACACTATCTTCAAGAAGCTTTTCATTTCATACAGTCTTTTCTTTATATAGTTGGGTGCTCCC
>NW_004524909.1:1032758-1055027 GCF_000260255.1 Octodon degus
CTGGCCCACGCTGCACCTGGGCTGGGACTGGTCCCGCCGGCGCAGGGTAGCAGGAAACTCTCCGCACACTCACCGGACCTGGGCTAGGACTGGGTCTCATCATACAGTCTTTTCTAATTGCTCTGATTTGAAAGAAAAATAAAACTTCCGTATTTTATAGAGTGGACCCAATGGTTAGAGCGTACATAAGGTCTCTAGGAAAAAGCCAAAGATACCAGGAAGACTGGACTGGCTGTCTTTCCAGGTAATCCACATATCAAAAGAGATGTAACCTGTATTTTAGAGATGTGTCTAGGTCTAATACATTGGAGACACATAAGCCTGCCAAGATTGCTATAAGAAATTTTATTTATACACTGAAGGGCTGGAGTCAGGAAGAGATTCTTTTAGAGAGACAAGAGATCAGTTGCTTTCTTCCCCGCTGGCAGGAGAGAAAGGTAATTTTTCCTATCGACTACTTCCTATTCCCAATTACTATCACTGTCCTCCCTCTCATTCCATGGTAAAAGAGTAAGATTAAGGTGAGGGGCAACATATTTACCAGCTACCATGGAGCATTTGATGCAGAAGCTTTCAAGCTTAGAGAACCTCAAATCCGAATACAGGATACAATTAATAAAGATGAATATTAATAACCCAACAATGTGGTTCTTCATATAATTCTTTTATCACTCAGTTTACTTATTGAATAAAGGTAGAGCCTTGTATTCACTTGTATTTACTCAGATTTTCAATTTATTCATGAAATCATATAGGTAGGAAGAACAGATCTGTGATTTTCCATTCTTTCTTTTGAAATTATTTAATATGATCCTTTCCTCTCAGGAGCACATTGGCTAATTTCACATTAGAACAAAAACAACAATAATGATTTAAATTATTATTACAATCTAATGGTTAAAAATAAAATTTTTATTGTTTCTTTCTTCTTTTTAATTTGTCCTTCAATATGAAATTATTCATGAGATAGTTGTCTTGTTATTGGAAACACCTGAAGAAGGTGTGTAATTTGGAAGATCTGACAAAAGAGAATTAGATCTGCATAGAGAGTTTGTTTGCTGAGTTTGCAACAGTATTCCCAGCTGGTAAATCTAGGTCTGAGATGTTTGACCTTATAGTAATTTTTGTGTCTAATTTTTAAAAAGTTCAAGTCATTTTCTATTCATTCTATAAATATTACTTAGACCTCTACAGAATTTCAGGATATGAACCTACAGTGGTGAAAAAAATAGACAACATTGCCATAGAATAGGAAAAAGTAGATGAGAAAAAATACATGCTACATAGCAGTACCTTAAAAAGTTTTGGAAGAAGAAAATAAAATAATGTGGTATACTACATTAACCTCTAAAGATATTACATTTGTAAAAGCTCCTGAATGAAGGAAGGGAATATTCCATATGACTCTCTGGAAAATAAAGATACAGGTAAAGAGGCACAGCATTCAGAAAATTCCTGAGACTTTTACCTATTTGAGAATACAATGGCAATTTTTAGATTTATTTCAATTTATTTATTTATTTTGGTACCAGGGCTCCAACTCAGGACCTTGTCCTTTCTAGGCAGGTGCGTATGCTGCTGAAATATCTCCCTGGACCTGGACTTGCTTCTTCTTTTTTTGTATTTAATAGAAGGTCTACAGGGTCTCATTACACAGAATGGACTCAGTGATCTCCTGTTTTCAGCCTCCCAAGCACTGGGATTATAGGGTGCATACCACCACTCCCAGTCTCAGTGTGACCCGGGGGCGGGGCCGGCACCGCACACTGGGGATTGAACCCTGGTCCCTGTGCCTGCCTAAGCAGTCACTTTGGTCTGTTGAGCTATCTGGCCAGCCCTACAAGGACTTGTTTCTTATTTCCCTATATTTTACCAGATTCTTCTTCCGCCCTGACTCAGGTTTCTGGAAACTCTTTGCCTTTTGTGGACAGTTAATGCAATAGACTCTGGAGTTTGAGTACACACAAGCTAACCACCATGGATTGGGGATGTGAATGTGATGGATAAATGGACTTAGAACTATATCTCACCTTATATCCCTCAGGTTAGGAGTGCAAGTAAGTAAACTACAGGAAGTGTGACTCCCAAGAGACGGTGATGACTCAGTAGAAACTGGGCCAGAAATTTCCAAACATGGGTGATAAATTCATGAGAGCCAAGATTAATGCCTCTCATGTAGCTACCTTTTGAGAATTCCTAGTTACTGTCAAAGAATAGTATTGGAAGGTAGGAGATATAAAGCAAATTCTAATCAGAGCTACTTAAAAATGTCTTTAACATCGAAGAATTTATTGGTATGAGTATAGATTTTTCAAATTCTGCTTAGAGTTTAGTAAATGATGAATCCAAAAAGACTTTCCACATCATGAAAGAAAACCCAAGATCCAGCTGGTATAAGTGAAATATATGCACAACTCTATTCATGGGTGATGTGACCCAACTGACAAGATGAGGCAGGTTATGCACTTGGTTACTCATACAGGCCGACAAGACGTATAACCATTAAACCCAATGAGGTTACCCTGGAATAGTTTTCATTGTAACTTCATTTATTGTAATAGCTATCTTAAAAGGAAAGTTATTTTTTTCTCCCATATTTCCTTTTTCCCTCATCAAAGGCACAGTCTTTTAAAATCATATGTATGTATCTCTAACTTCAAACTACCACCTCATAATGAATAAGGTTGATAAATGATTGAGAAACTGGAAATTTGTTACTATGGTTGGTAAATACAATTCTTGTAAGGAATTCCCCCCTTTCCACGTTTTCTTTTCTCTACACACAAAATGAGAACTTCAGTCCTTAAGGAAATGTGAGGGACTGTATAATTTTTTGTTTCAACTTACATTGATTTCTCAGTGAAGTATTAAGGCAATGATAAATAATGGTTGTGGATGAGAAAAATGGCCCTGAGTGGAAGAAGTAAAACCCTCTCTTTTCCCTTTTCCTCCTTTCTTATACCTTTACATGATTTACCATAGTTCATTGGTGCTTTTTTTCTCTCTCACTCTTCCAGCAGCTGCAATGATACTACCAGATAAATCAGGGCTGTTCTGCTGTCAGAATTAGTCAGTCACTCATTTCACAATCTATGGCCAAGTGTTAAGGCATAAGACAACTAAAGGAATAAAGAAATTACCATGATATTGAGAATACATGTAATGTATGTTTTTCAGTTCTGACTTGCCAACAATTAAGCTTATTTGTTTGTCTTCCTGAAGTGTACATGTTTATTTTGAGTTATCTTAGAACTTACGATAAAAGAATGTGATTATTTTTACATATCCCACAGATTGTGTGTATGTAACATTTCTATTTTCAGTAATGCAAATCTTTCAGATGTATTCTATGATGTACAGTACTATTAGCAGTAACAATAGCAGCAACAACAGAAGTCATTTGCAAAGGGCCAGCGAGGTAGCTCATTAGACTAAGTGCCTGCTTAGGCAAGCAAGGGATGGGGTTTGATCTCAGTACCCCATGCCACACTGGCTGAGTCCAGGCATGGTGGGCCATGCCTGTAATCCCTGTTCTGGGGAAGCTAAAAACAGGAGGATCACTATGAGTCCAAGCTGCATAGTGAGACCCTGTACCAAATAAATTTTTAAAAAATTGTATCATTAAGTAAAAATTACTATTCTTTACTACAACTATATCCTGTTTTTATTGTTACTGATGAGAATTTTAAAAAGTTATTTGCAAAAATGTGGTGTATTTCCTTTATTGTGATAAATACTTTATAGGCATAATTTCATTCAGCTTTAATTATACTTTTCTAAGATTTTCACATGAAAATTAAAATTAATTTTAACTGCTGATATTATTTGAATAGGTGTCACTCAGTGACTCATGTGATAAAGACTTGGACTTCAGGTTTTGGTGCTGTTTGGAAGAAGAAGAAACTTTAGGAGGGGAGCATAGGAGAGAAGCCAGTTCATTGTGGGAATACCTTCTTTTTAATTTTTAAAGACTACCAAATAGTGACAGTAAAAACCCAGCATTAGAAATGATGCAAGATCTCACTAAACAAAGTAATAGAAATTTAACAATGGTTGCTATATTACACGCCACTATCTTCAAATAAGTTGCTCAAATTACCAGATATAAATATGCAAGATTCATTTAAAGAAAAAAAAAAACAGTAACAAAGATGTTATAAGAAGTTCAGAAAAGGAAAAAAGTCAGTTCAAAAATATAGCTATTAAGTACTCCTTTCAAAAGAGCAGCAAAAATTGACAATATAACTATCCAAACCATTCTGCAAATCTACCTACCTATATTTTTTCCCTTCTTTCATTTGCCCATGGGCATCCCTTTAAAGGGGATATTGTGATGCAGAATACTCAGGATCTTTGACTATTTATGCAAGAGGGTTACTATAAATGTGGTTATATCTGGGACATCACTGAGGTTGGGTATGGCAAGAAGGAAAGTTTACATTTTTGTGGTGTAGAGAGTTGAGTTCAAGACCTTTACAGTGAACTATGCTGGCAAACCTTTTTATAGCTTCATTTTGAGAAAAATTTGCACTAATCTGCTAATTTGCCCAGGCTAGACTCGAACTTGTGGTCCTCTTGCCTCAGTATTTTAAGCAACTAGAATTACAGATGGGGACCACCATGCAACAAACTGGTTTTTAAGAAATAAATTAAGAAAAATATAAAATAAATAGGTATTAGATAAGTATTATAAAAAAGCATTGAAAATAATTACACATTCAGGTTTTATTTAAAAATTAAGATAGAGTTTCTGACAATTAACATTCCGGCAGCCATTCTATAGCTCATCTTTCATTGACATTTATGACTGTAAAGCTAAATCACTAGGACAGTGCTAAGCGAGGGACATTTAAGAAAAGCCAAAAATAATGGAAATTTAATTTTAGCTACATTGTCAATAAAGGTAAGTCATTTTATCTGTCTCTATAAAAAGAATTTGTAGGAATGCATATTCTTGTGTTTAATATGTACTGAGAATTGGTAACTAGATCAAAGGCAGAGAAATACAAGCTCTAATTTATTTTGAGGAAAGGTTTGTTTTAGTTTAAACTATTCTGCAAAAGCCTCATTGATTTAGGAAACGCTTGTGAAGACATCATTGCAGTTGTACATGTTATCTTTGTTGTTTGCTGAATGTTTAAAAGCATGAAATTATACCCAAAACAAAATACATTGTTAAGTTGAAGCCTTTCTTCTTGTAGTTTTTCCAAGGTTTGATAATACCAATGCCTGTCTTTTCAAAGTAGAAACTGTTTCATCATTAAAGCATGTAACTTTCCAATATTTTTTCTATGTACTTATTTTCATCAATTTTAATTTTTCCTTTTGTAAAATTATTTTTTTTAGTACCAGGGATTCTTTTGTAAAATTATAATTACTTAATTAACATTTTTTCTATCTTCATACTTAAGTTTAAAGCCATACCTTCCTATATATTATTCTTTTTAACCTTTCTTTTAACCCCCTATTATTTAGTTTTTAGCATAGTAGACACGCTACCAGTTGGTCAGTTATCATAGGTCATTGCAAGAATATTTGTGTGGGATACATCAAAACAACATGATCTTATCTCACTTTTTATGACTAAGTTTTTGTCTCTTTGCAATTGTGAAAGTGACCTTATTCTTTATTACAAATGCAAGTTGAACTATCCTGTGTTCCATTAGTTTTTTAAAAACTTTTATATGGAAGACTGATACTGTTCTCTCCATTTTCCATATTTAGAATATTTCAGAAAATACAGTTAACATGTTCTTATACTTTCTGTCCATCAAAACTCATATATCTTTCAACAATTTAATGCCAATATGTATTCTTTCAAAGTCACTTGAATTGACCAAAGTTAGAATCTCTCTTGCCAGTGTTTTTCCCACGGAATTACAATATACTCATTATAAAATAAACATTGTTCTGTGTTATATCACCAGGCATGTCTGTCTTGCTTCATTGTATTATAATTTTGATAAGGGTAGAATTCCTATCTGTTTTAACTTTAACTCTCTCAGACAGTGATCTCATATGTGCAGTTTGAATTTTAAGTACTCTGTAAATATTTGTAAATTGGAATAATGTACAGGCTGTAATATTTAAAACACTTCAGTTTTTCAGCGGTGATCATGATTCATTGCATTCTAGCAGAATATAATGTAATATTTTTGTGACCAGTAAGAAGATATAAATTAGATACCACAATCTTAAAATATGCAGGATGAAGTAATCTCCACTTTTTGCTTTTGTACCTGTGCTCTGGAAATCCTGGGCATAGATAAGAAGCATGTTATGCATATATGCCTCTGGGTTAGGAGTGAAGTAGATTTCAAATTAAAATAGAACCTTTTCCATAACCTCACATTTTAATAATTTAAGTTTAGTTCCAGAGGGAGGTAGGTTCAAATTCTACATTCTACCATGAAAAGCTTCTAGCTGGGAAAGTGTACATTTTCATTTAGTAGTGGGTGGCAGTGCCTAAACAAAACAGAGAGTTACAGTTGAAACTGGGGTTTGCATGGGCTGGTCAGATAGTTCAGAGGACTAAAGTGCCTGCTTAGGCAGACGCAGGAACCAAGGTTTGAGTCCCAGGCACCACAAGCCATGCCAGTGGCCCCACCCCCGGGGCATGCTGAGATGGAGATTGGGACTGTGCATGGTAGCATGTACCTATAATCCCAGCGTTTAGGAGGCTGCAAACAGGCAGATCACTATGAGTCTGACCTGTGTAGTGAGACCCTGTACTAAATACACAAAATAAAAAAAAAAGAAAAGAAACAGAGATCTGCAAAACAAAATTATGGTCGCTCATCTTCCTTTTCCACTCCTGGTGAATGTAATTTATGGAGTTGGTGTGTTTGACCCTCTGTTGTTTCCTCTTCCTGGGTATCCCTCCTGAAGCTGCATGCTTAACACAGCAAATCAGTTTTGTCAGATAGAAAATATAGGCCCATTAAATATAGCAAGATATTTTTCATAATTATGTGCGTTACTGTTAGAATTGGCCTCAGATTCATATTAATAACAATCAGTTGTGTTGATGTGTACAGGCTCACTACAAAATCATGAAATTAGAAGTTTTATACTATTTCTTTTTTTTCCTTTTGCATTCACTGTCACTCCAAGTTTAGAAAGAAATGCTCACTGGTATGTTTCCGTGTATGATTTCTACAAAGAATGCAGTGAAGAAAGTGGTAAATCTCTCTGTGCCCTAAAGTGAAAAAATAAGTCTTTGCTTCTCATGCCTTCATTTGTGTCTCACTGGGATCCTCTCTTCTCATTTTGAAAAAAAAGAAACAAAAAAACAATTCATGATTTTCTTGTTCTGGGAAGCCTTTTTTCATTACCCAGATCTTGCCTAGTTCCCCAGCAGTCCTCTTCCTAATTCCTGAATCTGTCTCAGATTTTCTTTCTCTCTAGCAGATCCTCTCTCTCTCTCTCTCTCTCTCTCTCTCTCTCTCTCTCTCTCTCTCTCTCTGAGTCTTTGATATTGGGAAAGAGTTTGTCTCTCAGATTTTTTTCACCAATTGGTAATTTCATCTAATGTAAGGAAAATACCTTTATGGGCTCATCCTAAAAGGCCTGATGCTACATTTGCTCTATCTCCAAGGCGATGGCTACACCTGTTTACTTTGACCTCACTTATGAGTAAATTTGTGCAATGGACTAAATACGTACCCCAGATTCCCATAATGAAGCTCTGGTCACCTTTGTGATGGTGTTTGGGAATCTGATCTTTGACAGATAATTGGGTTTAGATGAGGTAATGAGAATGGGGATTTTGTGATAGTAAGAACCTTTCTAAGGAAAGCTGTTGGAGAGCTTGCTGGACTCTCAGCCACGGGAGGACAGGGTTAAAATGCTGCCTGCCATCTGCAGGCTAAAACAGCAGCTCCCCTAGGTCTTCAGTCCTAGTATTGGTAGAAAATATACTTCTGCTGGTTCCTTTGCCAGTGGACAGTATTTAGGGATGGCTTGAGCAGGCTAATTCAGAGTATTCGAGTAATAGCCTCCTGCTTAAAGAATGAAGTAGCTCTGTGTAATTTTTAAATTCTAATTTTCAACACAACATTAAAAGGCTTGGAAAAATATTCAATTAAAATTAATTTGATAATCTCTCACTACTGGGTTTAAAATAATATAATATATAGGTACAATTATTAAAGATATTTTGAATTAATTTAATTTGATGTACCAAAAGGAACATTTAAGGTAGTGCAACAACTTTGATGATTCATTGTTTTACATTCATTTTCTTTTCTTTTTAAAAAAATTATTTGACAAGGAGTCTTGCTATGCAGTTGTGGCTCTTAGTGATCCACTTGTCTCAGCCTCCCTCAGTGCTGGGACTCCAGGTATGGGCCACCATGCGCAGTTTCAGGGCCAGCACAGTAAGGCTGGGGTTCCTTGGCTGGCATGGCATGTGTTATCAGGGATTGAACTCAGGTCCTTGTGCTTGCCAGGCGGGCACTTAGACCACCAAGCTATCTCCCTATCCCTTTATATTCATTTTCTTAACAATTTTACTTATTGTGAATTTTTGTGACAGTTACAATTATTTTCTTCAAAATTCTGTTTTAATATTTGGCAAATACCCATTACAAAATTTTAGGATTATTCCAAGTGTTACTTAGCAATTTGTAAGTATTTGCTATGATAGCATTTATTATTTATTTATTTCTGCATTTATTTATTTACTTATTAATGTATTTGGTTGTTGCAGGGTCTCACTATTCAGCTCAGATTTGTGGTGAGTCTCTTATATTCAGCCTCTCCAGTGCTGGGATTACAAGCGTGCACCACTACTCCTGGACTCTGCGGCCAGCTCAGCCCACCCTGGGGGTGGTGCCAGGAATCCCACTGTGGCCCCTGTACCTGCCTAAGCTTACTTAAGCAGGCACTATAGTCTGCTGAGCTATTTTACTGGCCCCTATGAAAGTATTTAAAGTTAATTTGACTACTAATATTCCTAATCAAAAAACATATTTAAGAACAAGAAGAGCTTAATCATTACAATGTCTGATTTGCATTAACGTTGCTCTAATTACTACTACTTTTATAATTTCTCACTATTCTCCCATACACATAACCCTCTTAACTGAGTACAGTTTGAAGTACAAGTAGTTTTAAAATGATGAGCAATTTGACACTAGATTAAGCAACACTGACTTATTTGTACTATGAAATAATCACTTGATCATAGAACTTTTATTCTTTAAATTAATGAATACTGGTAATATTGCCTTAAAATAAATGAACACAATTTTCTCCTCCTTGCTTGCAGAGTCATTTGTAAAGAATTACATCTGATTTTGATTAACAAGTCATTCTTTTACCATTAATAATGCCATTAAAATTCTAGTTGCTTACTCACGTTGTGCTATAAACCTATTTTTATTTGATACTTTCTATTTTTTTTTAAATTTTTTTTTATTTTTATTTATTTGAGAGAGAGAGAGAGAGAGAGAGAGAGAGAGAGAGAGAGAGAGAGAGGTGTGTGTGGTCAGCTCAGCCCACCAGGGGGCCGGGCTGGCTGGCATGTGGTGCTGGGGGATTGAACCACGGTCCCTGATGCCTTGCCAAGCTTGTTCTAAGTAGGTGCTTTAGACCACTGAGCCATCTCTCCAGCCCGATACTTTCTATTTTTAGACTCTCTTTTCTGAGTATAGTAATATGTTGGATGCTGAGTAATCTGTTTTGCGAATGTTCACTAGGAGGAGCAGACATTTCTAACACATTTACCTTGATTAATAGGCAATGTCCTGCAACATGAGTAGGACGTGGCACCAAATGCTCATGACCACAGCTGTGCCAGTGGGTTTTCACTCTTTGTTATGGTACAATAGTAGCATTATCATTTAATATGAGTAATATGAGTTGTGGAAGAAATCAGGAGAGTTTTCATTATTTTCTCTCTCTCTCTCTCTCTCTCTCTCTCTCTCTCTCTCTATATATATATATACATTTTTGTAGTATATATATCAGTGTCTACAGGGTCTCACTATGCTGTAGATCAGACTTGTAATGATCTACCTGTGTTCAGCCTCCCAAGAGCTGGGATTACAGGCGTGTGCCACTATGCCTGGTCTCAGTCACCATCTCATTGTGCCCCAGGGATCGAACCCCTGCCACTGTCATTATTCTTTATGAGGAAATTTGCTTTGTTGCACAAGTGCTTTGTGCTGTAATCATGGATCTGGAACAAATGATACTCACCAGCCAAGGTTTTTCTGCATATCATCATTCTCAGAACTTTTCTTTTTAACACACTTGAAGCACTTGAAGTGCTTTTAAAAAGTGTATTTAGAAATGTATTTCATTATAGGTCTATGATTCTATCTTTTCTATTTGTGGTTTGTGTTCTACATATCTGTCTGTGCATTGTTTTTTATTATCTTTGAAATTATTTATTCGAATATTTAAACAATATACTAATAATTATTTTACTGGTTATTCAGTATTAATGAAATAATTTTATATCATAAATATCTGTATTTCTTATGTTCTATTGGAGAAGATGTGCCCCCTTTTCCTTTTCTCCTCCTGCTTTATCACCACTTTGTTTTTGACATGTGTTTATGTCAGTGAAACATAATTGTATTTCTAGTATAGAATTTGTTGTTAAAACAGCAAATGAGCCCTATCTACGGGTTGACCCATGCAGGCCCGTGCCCTCATAGTTATCCCCTTAGCATGCGCTCATACAGTTCCCTTTCAGTCCTAGTCTGTTTCCCTGCTCTTTTCCTCCAAATTCATCCACGTGTCATACGTGTGAGCCTAGTTAATGTGATCTCTGAGAATTTCAAGGGACATTAAGAACAATTTACACAATTTGGAAAACAAAGAAATCAATAAATATCAAACTCTATTTCAGACCGGGTAATTTCACTTTGTGCTAATACATAAATAGCTTTATTCTTTAGTCATTCTTAGCCCACCAAAAGTCAAATCTGTAGGGATAAGGAAGAATAAAACATCTTTTTCTTTTCCTTAAAAATATTTGTAATGCCATAGGAATATCCAGTAATTTAAGCATAATATGGAACTGTATGGGGGAAAGAGAAAAGAAGGAAAGGAAATATATATAATATAAAATATTGTATTTATATCTTAAAGATATATATCTATATATTATATACAAGATAGTTAAGATTATTGTACTACTAATTTCTTTTTGTTTTTGAAGAGGGCAGGGAGATGGCTCAGTAGAATAAGTGCTTGTGTGCCTGGCAAGCACAAGGGCCTGAGTTCAATCCCTGGGTCCACCAAAAAAAAAAAAAAAAGAAAGAAAGAAAGAAAGAAAAAACCTCAAAATGAAAATGTTTTTTAGAGGAACAGTTAGTGTTTAATTGATCTTACATTATTTTATTTGGTAATCTGAGCAACTATGTTGAAGATAACCATATGTAATATAACAACAATTGTTGAATTCCTATCATTTTATTTAGTGAAATTCTATATCAATTCTAATGTTTTCTTTACGTTTAAAAAACCAAAAAAATTGAAATCAATAGTTATACTCAGGTTTTACCTGATTGGATGGTGTCCACCTACACTGTAGAAGACAGTCTTCCTTATTCAAAGTTTACTGCTTTCAATGTTAATTTCATTCAAGAAAGTCTTCACAGAAACATCTAGAATATCTTTTACTGCATTCCTGGGGACCATAGCTAAGCCACATTGACCCCAAAATTCCAAATATGTCTGGTCTATACAAAACCATTCTAATTCTTTTCGTAATAATATAGTTGGTGCCGTGAGAGGCTGGGGAATTGAATCGTTATATATGTATTTGGTGAGAGAAGAATTGATCTGTGCATCATTGTAGCTTACAGTTATCAAGTGGAAAGATAAGAACTCACACTCTATTTGCCTGCTAGCCAAATTTATTCTCTTGTGCATAGAAAGTGTAGTGCCTGAAAACACGCCACTTGTATCAGCTTGCTTTAGCACCTCAACATACGTGCACCTGCATTTATAGCAGAACAATTTGTCATCGCTGAGTCTTGGATGCAACCCAAATGCCTGTTAACTGAGGGATGAATAAAAATGTTCTGCTATTTTATACCATGGAGTATTACTGAGCTGTAAAGAAAAGCACAAGGCATTTATAGATAAATGAATACAACCAGAGACCATACTCATAAGTGAAATAACTCAGACACACAAGAGTAAACATCATATTGTCTTACTAGTGTAAAAAAATTGAAAGAGTAAATAAGATTCGGAAGGTACAATAGATATTGTCAAAGGAAAAGAAATTGCTCTAAAGAAAAGAACAGAACAATTGGAAGGGAGAAAGAAGAAACGAAGGAATATATATATATATATATATATATATATATATATATTATGTATATATATTAGCTAAGATAATCATATTACTAGTTTCTATTAATTCATTGGAAAGAATAATTAGTGCTCATATTGTTTGATCAATTTTACATGCCTATATCTGGTACTCTGAGCAACTACTTTGAATATAACTATATTCAATATAATAACTATTGTTAATTTCCAAAAATATTCAAGGAAGATTCCATTTACTAAAATGCACATTCTATCTACTATGTGCTGTCTGATTCTATTTCACTAAAGCTGAATTTGAAGGACCGGTGGAGACGAAAAGTTCAGATATCTGAAACTTACAAATCTTGGTGAATGCGTTCTGATTATCTCTGGTGCCATGTAGACAGTATAAGTAATATAGCACAACAAAAAAATACAACCAAATTTTGTCTAAGTGGTATATGCCTCTAATAATTTATATTGTTATAGAACAGAACCTTTCTCATTGCCCCAGCAAGAAGGATTTTTATTTTGGTAGGGATATCCTGAGAGTGTATAAAAGGTACTTGGGAAATATATGAAAGTTCTTAAAACAGCAAAACAGAGAAGCCCACCTATCCCTGATCCGTTGAAAAGTTTGACAGTTTTTAATATATATAGGATTATGAAAACATTGAAAAAGGGGAACATGATGAAAGAACAAAGAAAGGGTCATCAATTTATTGTTGAAATGAGGAAAGCTTGGGTGGTTTCATTCACTCTATTAACTATTTTATATTCTCACTTCAGCCATTCTGGAATAGTTCATAATTTACTATGTGGATTAACGTACAATATTTAGGGTGCCATATTTTCCAGTTATCATATTCTAGTCCTTATAGTTAAAATTAAAAATTTAAATAGAATATGATATACTGACATTTGCAAGATAGATACTTGACAGAATTCTGAAAACAACATGTGATCTTTCCTTGGGAAGATCTAATCATAGCTATGGAAAAATATACATTTTCAGTTGATTTTTTCTATTGTCATCTCTGAAAAGACAGTACTTCACATCTTGTATCAAGCAGTATTAGACAAGTTTTTGCAAAATAGTATAAAAAAATCTAACAAGTCTATACTTAGAGTTTAGTAACATGTAGTATAACAGTCTCTATAGACAATTTAGGCACAAGAAACTAATTGATAACTGAATTGTTTGTGTCTTTATGATTTCTTAACAGTACACATCCATGCAAGGCATAGTCCACATGTACTGCAAAAACTCCTGCACGAAACAATAAGGAAGTCTTGTATTTTATACTATTTAGTATAAGACTTCATACAACTGCTAAAGTGATGGCTTTACAAATTCCACAATTAAATTAAGAAATTAATAGGTTAAAACATACAGCATATATAGTAATTCCAAATAATAGGAAGCTGGAACAGAAATTAGGGCAGATGTGGTCTTGCTCCCCATCTGTGATCTTTAATTTTCATGTGTCAACTTGACTCAGCAAGAACTTTCTGGCAGGTCAGTAAAGCTCCGCATGTGTCTGTGGATGGTTGGCAGGCAAGCCAGCAAACTGAGGGGTTGAGAGCCTCCCCCACCCAGAAGAGTGGGATCAAACAGTAGCATTATAGCCTGGACAGAATAAAAAAGGGAAAGAAAAAGGAAGAAGCTGTTACCTTTTGGGAAGAGCTCTAGCCTTCAGCCCGCTTTGGGGCACTGGGCTCCCTTGTTTTCAGCCTTTTGCTGCACCACTTAGCTTCCATCCAGGTGTACACTGGTGAGAGAGTCCCAAGATGCTTCCACTGCCACTGGGTCCTCCAGAGCCTACAGATCTGATGGGCATTTTGGATTCTCCTTGCACTGATCCTAGAAGACTACCTCATAATTCCTTGTAGAATTATGCATGCATCTTATTTTGACTTTGTTCTTCTAGAGAAGGACCACAGTATCTATATATCTACTCCAGTACAATATAGATAGTTTTTGTGCTTTATGTTTATTTTCTATATGGAATTTTCAGTGCAATGAAATCTGATATTCTAAAAAAGGGCACAAACTGGTATTTTCACTTACAAATCCCTATTTGCAGAAATGGCCGATAGAGAGGATTCTCATTTCCACCTCATTAATTAAAAGCTTTGGTGTGGAATTATGTAAGCGTGATAGAAAGGCACATTCACATATTCAGGTTGTAGTGTGGTTAGTCCACTTGTTCTGTCATTGAAAGAATTGGAATGTACCTGTTACACCAAAAGAAGGATGTATTGACTTGTGGTTGGTCTTTTGTTGCAAATGAAGCTAACTGCGATCAAGACTCTTTATAGCATATCTATCTACTCATTGCTAAACTTCTAATTCAAGCATATTTTTAACATTAGATTTAAAGTTTAACATTATTGTATAAAATTGTATCATTATGCTCATTGGACGCATTACTCATGCATGACTTTTAATCACATTAATGTGGATTCTCTCTCACATCCCTTAAGGTAATTTCTTTTTCTCACATTAGCTATTCCAAACTTGGAGCAGTAAGCACAGTTTGCCTAAACATATTCATTTTCAGAAGCAATGTTGCCCATGACCTCACATTTTGTTTTAGGAATAAAATTAATTGAGACTATGGGATTTGAACACCTTTTTTCTTCTTCTTTGCAATGAAATGGTTTTAAGCACAGGCTGTTTCTCTATGCTGAGGTGCACAATGGCCATAGCCCCAAATTCCCAAGCCATTGGCTTTTGTGTCTGACTCTTCAGCCCACCCTTCAGTCCTCTGCAAAATCCTTATCCAAGGAGTCACTCACATGTACTCTCAAAACAGCCCAGTCGGCCACCATATGGCATCTGTCAGGAACTGCTTTTGTTACCTGTGCTAGACAATGTCTGCCCACCAGGCAATTTTACCTCTCCTGGGCACAAGTGTCACAGCCACTTGTGCAAGCTGAGTTGGCCAGGAGTCATCACAATGGCTAGCCACGTCTGTTGTTTTCCCTGTGTCCTGCCATGTCTGCCAAACTCCGCTAACATCAACTGCCAGGCACAACAGTGGACCATCTGGCACTGTGGCTTCTGCCTTCTCTTTCTAGGAGCTGCTATAAAAGAACACATGCAGTTTAAGGGCATAAATTGGTCTGTGATAATGTGGGAAAAAGCCCCACTACTCCCCTTGATATTATGCTGTGACAGCATCTTCTTGTAGCCTCTTATTCCTTATTATACTTTTATTGAAATTTGTTCAATTCTTACTCAAACTCTCATTTTTGCACAGAACAAGATAATATTTCCTGAGGGGATTTAAATGGTCAGAAAAGAATAAAAAATTATAAAGCACCTGCTTAGGCAGAATGCAGTGGCCAGGGTTCAATTCCCAGCCTGCGATGCTAGCCCCACCCCAGGGACATGCTGAGACAGCATGCAATCCCAGCACTTGAGGGGTTAAACACAAGAGAATCACTATGAGTTGGATCTGTGTAGTGAGACCCTGTACTAGAATAAATAAATAAATAAATAAATAAATAAATAAATAAATAAAGTTTATTTTTTAATTTTTTAATGAGCAGAATATATTTATTGAGGGAAAGAAAGCTCCTATCTGAGAGACAGATGGGCAGGGGGTACCTCAAGTGGGTTATTCCCTAAATAAGGTAAAAAAAAAAAAGGAAGGGCTAGAAAGATAGGTCAGCTGACTAAGTTCTTGCTTAGACTAGCTCAGGGACGATGGTTTGATCCTCAGCACCACATGCCATGCTGGCCCCACCCCTGTGCATGCTGAGTCTGGCTGCGGTGGCACATACCTATAATGTCAGCACTGGGGATGCTGAAAACAGGAGGCTCACTGTGAGTTGGAGCTGTGTAGTGAGACTCTGCACCAAATATATAGAAAAATAATAAAAATAAAAGAATGAAATATTTAGAATGATTTGACATTTAAAATCTTATAAAAACTTAAAATTCATTAATTGATTGTTTTGGGTTAAATTTCTTCAGCAGACTCTGAAACAAGTATTTGTGAGAAAAGAACTTAATTGTTTCTAGCAGCAAACAGTGAGGTAGCATATGGTATACCACCAAGCAGGAGGATTTGGCAAAGTGGCCTTTTAGGTAAAAGCTAGACTCCAGCCTGATGGCATGGGGTGTTCTGATGTTCAAATTTTGTCTAATGAGTTCCTTGATGACAAAGAAGCTTCTCTTTATTATTATTTTTGTATTTAGGAGAGGGTGTACAGGGTCTCACTCTGTAGATCGGACTCATAGTGATCCTCCTGTCTACAGCCTCCCAAGAGCTGGGATTACAGGTGTGCACCATTGTGCTCAGTCTCAGATGCCATCTCAGCCCTCCCCAGGGTTGGTGCTGGCATGGGAGACCAGGGGATTGAGCTCCCGGCCCCTGTGTCTGCCTAAGCAAGTGCTTTAATCTGCTGAGATATTTGACTGGCCCTTGCTTTTATTTTTTAAAATAGCAATTTTCATTGACAAAATTGCATACGTGTAGGGTGTCTGTTTGGCGTGGGTAAAATGGCTAAATCTATCTAACACACATAGGACTTTAGGCACAAATAAGTCACTGGCTAAGGTTATGGTGAAGCAAGGACTTAACCCCCAGTCACTTGTTATGGAATTACTGATGCAGGTAGGCTCAGGTAGCCTTTGCCAGGCTGTAAGAAACTTCTTTTGGAAAGGAAAACTTCATAAAAGTCAAGGCAGAGATGCACAGCAAAGGTGACATGAACTGTGGACGACACTGGTGGAATGCTGCTGGGGTTCAGTACATTGCTCGGCAAGAGACACCTCTTTTTCTTTCCCAAGGGTGAAGAAAATTTTTGGAATTTTATGTGCATTAAAAGTCAAAGAATATATATATATATATATATATATATATATATATATATATATGATATAGATATAGATATAGATAGATTTTCCTAAACTAAAGTTGGAGTAAATGATTGATTAAAACTGAGCTTTATAAAATCTTGTACTTTTAAGACTAAAGGGAACTTAATGACTCTTGATAACTTTTCACACCTTTCCCAGATCCACAGCTGTCTGACAAGGATGACTGCCTAAATATTAAACAAGCCAGGAGTATAGCAGCTGTAGTAACTATAGCTTTGTTAATTATTTTCGTTATAGTTTGTGTATAGGTGTCCCTCCAAAGCCTCTTGCAGTCTTGGGGTGGCCTCTGGAGTTTGTGATTGATTACTGTGGGTGTGGCTGCTGCACCTGCCTTGGGGCAGGTAATTTGCATTACAATGTAAGGTGGGAAGAGAAGCTAGCTGGTTGAGCTGTTGCTACCCCTGCCTGGAGCTCTTGCTCTTTGCCACCGCCATGCAAGGCTGCCCTCTGCCATGTGCCGCTCTGCCTTGGAGCCAGCTGAGTATGGACTGAAACCTCCAGTAACTGAGCTAAATAAACCTTTACTTCCTTCATTTTGAGTGTCGGGTATTTGTCCCAGCAAGGAGAGAAGAGTAACTAAGACAATTTTTATTGTCACTATTGTTATTTGTAGTATTGGCAAATGAATCCAGGACTTTTGCACTAAGCTATATACCCAGCCTCTTTATTTTGTGATAAGATCTTCCTAATTGCCCAGGCTGGGCTTGAACTCGTGATAATTCTATCTCAGCCTCTTAGAGTACTAAAATTACAGGCATGCCACAACACAGGGTTTTTAGAAACATATTTGAACATATTTGTATTTTAATATTTATATATTAAATCTGTTTATATTTGCAAATGTGTCATTCACAAAGCAATTTATGAAACATCCAAAATGTCAGAGTACAGTACTTAACTTAAAAGACTTCATTCCTTAGTATTCCAAGTTTAAAACTTGGGTTCAATGTATGTTTTCATATAATTTCTTTTTTCAGAATCTGTATTTTATTTATTATGTATTGCTATGGTATGTGGACTATGAAAGACTAATATTAAAAATAAGTTTTCTGTGAGCTTGAAGGGCCAGAGCCTTTATAATCTTCAGAGAACTCCTAAATTCAGGATTATTTTCACAATTATCTATATGTAGGCTCTATTTTTTCCACTAAATTAAGTATGAAAATTTGTTAAAGCTATATGTAGAACTTAAAATCAGATGAAGCTCTGCAATTCTTACCTTTCTACATGAAAAAGTTAAGGTTAGAGATGGATAAAAAGGTGTGATTTTAGTTCTACCTAAGTTTAAATTATTCCACATGAAAATCTTTTGAAAGCTTAAACTCTTTAATGCATATAAAGATAAGGTGTGATAAAAATAACATAAATTTTAAATTTTTTAAAATTATTATAGTAAAAGCCATATTGTGATTGATTTCCACCAAAATACTTCCCTTCACTTTTATTACACTTGTTCCATTGTTGTTGCCATTAGAGGAAGCGGCTCTGGAAGCCCTCTTTTGTGAGTGTACTTAGTTTCACTGTCCTGGATGGTTGGAGGTCCTCAAATGCTTATTTCTTACGGTAGTTTTGATTTTGGGGAAGAGCCAGAAGTAGTGGCTTGCTGTCATATCTGTCGAGTAAGGTAGATGAGGAACAACCACTTTTTTTTAAGGAGGTGAATTCAGTGACACTGGGTAATATATATTTCTCAAAGAAATTTGAAGTGAGAGGAAGTATTTTGAGAGAATGAGAGGGGAAATATGTTGAAGGGGATTAATAACATCTTTCACTGTAAAATTTTTATAAAAGTTAGATATTCGCTATAGGGTTGGTGAGATAGCTAAGTGGTATAAGCATCCACTGGGCAAGTACAAGATCCTGATTCAATCTCTGGTACCAAAAAAATTATATCGGTTATATATTATTTGATCATCCTTTCAAGATTATATGCAAATACTGAAAATGCCCTTTAAACCTTTTAAACACAACAGAAGAGACAATATTCCTAGCTCTCTTCAGAACATGTGATCCAAAGTTTTTCTTTGGGGAAAATAATTGGTAGATGAGCTGGTGTTATGTTGAAAGAGATGTGAAATTGGTGATAAGGCTCTTGCTTTCTCATCAAGATTAGGAATTTTATTCATATTTTGAAAACTCTCCTCTCAATGAGGCTTGTTTTAGGATGTATAAATTCTATAATCTATACATGGCTGGTAATTTCTCAAAGCATTTTGTTACCTTGTGATGACAAATATCTAATATTTGTCAAATTATCTCAGAATTTTTGGGTTTATGACTAAAATTACATCTGATAGCATTGGAATTTGAACTCAAGCAATTAAATCTTGAGCCTAAGTTATGCTCTTAAACCCCATATGCTATTAAACATGGCTGCTTCTCAATCTGATTCTAGCAACACAACTTTGGGGTCTATTAGGGGATAAATAGTGAGATGAAAATGAGAAAGAATTCATCTATAAATAAACATCAATTTTACGAAAGCACCGATTTTTATTAGAAATAAATACCAGTTTTTATTAAAGTATCCAGGATAAAAAGAAAAACACTTATTAAGTGGTAAGCCCACCTATAGAGCTTATTAGATACTGCTCTTACTTTGTAGATGAGAAGGCTGAGGTTTTCAGAGTAGAGAGTAACTTCCTAAGAGCGCAGAGCCTGGCACATATTTCTGATCTTATACAAGTATTTCCAACAGCTAAATATAGTGAAATTACCTTGAAATTCTGAGAATTATAATTTAACAAACATTATCAGTCTCATTTTTAGATATAAATAGGTCTTTCAGCTTGCTTTCCAGTCTTGTGCTATATCAGGAACCTTGACACAGGTAGAATATTCAGCAGGGAAACCTCAATTTTGGGCTGTCTCTGTTTATGACCTACAGAAGCTAAACTGTGTTGCTGGAATAGAATTGAAAAGCAGCCATATTCAATATGAAGTAGGATTTAAAAGCATAATTTAGGATTAAGATTCAATTGCTTGAGTTCAAATTCCAACTCTACAAGAAGTTACTGTTTTAATTAAAATGACTAAATTAATTGCTTAAGTTAACTTACCTTATCTGTAAAATGAGCATAGCAGCACCCACTTGATAGAATTGTTGGAATGATTAAATGAATCACTTAGTGACAAAACTGGGTGATTGAAATACAATACGTGCTGTATCCTTGTCTAGTATTGTTATGAATATTATCTTGATAAAGAATTATGGTGAGCAATAAAACATAGTCATAGCTTGTCTACAGAGGTTGTCTAAAGTGTCCAGTTTGGTTGAGGACTGTCTATAAAGTTGTCATCAAGGATTCTCCAGAAGCTTTATTTTTTTTAAGGACAATATATATTGGCGTTGAGAATAACAATTATGACACACATCTATAAACTAAATAGAATTTCCCACCCATTTACACCAACTCAGTGAATATATCTAATAAACACAAATATTACTCAGCTACAATTTAGTACTAGCCCCAGTGTGGAGCTGCTATGAGGGACAAGGCAAAACTGAACAACACAGTGTTTATTTGTGCATGCCTTTGGAAAAGATCAATGGATGAACAGTAATGAAATTTCCAAGAACACATAGGTGGAGTTCAATTCACATTTATCATTTCATAGTGAAGATAGTAATACACATGAAATCACATACCCTGTAAGATTTCTTTTCTTTACATTCAAACCTTTGTGCCTACCTCCTTATTTCCTGTTCACCATTCATTATTTCACAATTTATTCTTTCTTTATAGATTTTTCTGTTTAAAACATGAAACCCACCAAAAATGTCTGAGAACATTAACAACTGAACTGTGCTGGCATTAATTTGTCATTCAGGAGACTGATTTTACTTGAAAGACAAGATAAATCTTCACTGCTTAACCGTGAGCCGTTGTGCTCCCATTTCTTCAGTTTTGAGGAACATCGAGCACTGATGGACATTCATTTTTGGGAGAGGTCTCTTATATCTTAATTTTTTTCCCTTGCCAACTAAAGGGTAGTATTTTTACTGGGCCTATTTTATGTTTATTATCCCTTTACTTGTCACTATTTTTTTTATAATGTCTTTGTGACTTCATCTACTTCACTGTAAAATTATGGTAGTGTTGAAATAAATGTTGCTAGTCTTGATTTCTCTGATGGAAGAGAGATTAAACTAACAAAAATGTATATTTGAGCACTATGTGTTAAGACTTTTAAAATATAACATAATAAATAATTAGTCTAGCTTTTCTTTGCATCTTTCATGATGAAGCATAAATTACTTCTAAGAATGATGGATTTAGAAGCTACTTGCTGTTAAATGAATTAATTTAATCTGTAATTCATATAGAATGCAGCAGCAACCATTATATCTGCCTAAATTATTAAGCTTGCACTTATTACTACCATGTTTAAACCTCATGGTAAGCATATTGTCATGAGTTGAAAACTTTTCATCACTATATGTAAAATGCAGCAGCAGTGCCCTGTGAAACCCTGAAGAACTTCTCAGCAACTTCTCAGAACTGTAATGGATTATTCAGCTGTTCTGTGATTTACGTAAATTACTTTTCCTGGAAGAATGTACAACTCTAACCATCAATAACTCAAAGTTATTGTTGCTAAGTGAATAATACCATAAGAAAGTTAAAATTGCACATCTCTGATTCTGATCTGTGATTTTGTCTTGGTAATATATTGTTCTTTCTAATTAAAAAAATCCATAAGCGATATTACAGAAACACACATATAAGATAAAATTTAAGAACAAAATTTACCTTGTTTCACATTATTTATTTATTTTTTCTGTATTTTAAGGAAGGGTCTACAGGGTGTTCAGGGTCTCACTACTAGATCAGACTCATAGTGATCCACCTGTTTACAGCCTCCCAAGAGCTGAGATTACAGGCCTGCACCACCACACCCAGTCTCAATGGCCATCTCACACCAGGGAAGAGGCCAGCACAGCATGCCTGGGGATCAAGCCCCCGGACCCTGCACCTGATTGCAGGTGCTTTAATTCACTGAGTATTTCGCCAGCTCTAGAAAATTTACTTTGATAATTAGATAAATTGTAAAATTTAGTATAGTTTGGTTATAAAATACAAATTCTTATTTTTTTT
>NW_004524909.1:1055127-1059318 GCF_000260255.1 Octodon degus
GTGTGTGTATAACCAGGGATTGAACTCAGGCCCTTGCGCTTGCCAGGAAATAACTTATTCCACTGAGCCATCTCCCCGGCCCCTTAAAATACAAATTCTTGGGATCCAAGGAATATTAGTAGTATTCAAGTACACTGCTATCCTAGCTGATGTCCTTGTTTTCTCCCTCATGATTAATCATGCCTGAGAAGAAATGATTCACACACATCTGGGTGATGGTGCTCATGTAAAAAAGGTGAGAATTAGAAGAAATGGTTTGAGAAAAGTTAGAGAAGTAAAAAGCCTCTTAAAAGAAGTATTGTCAATAAAGTCAAATATTCAGGATAAGTTTTGATGACAAGATAGAAAACTAGCTCTTACTTTGATAATTAGAGAATTCCGGTGAAGTTGCTGACATTATTTTCATGAAAAGTCAGAGAAAAGAAAGGAAAGATAGTAGTGGCGGAATAGTGGAGATGAGAAAGGCAATCAGTTAAATATACCCAATACCAGGGAAACTTGATGAAAAGGTAAGAAGTGCAACAGAACAATTTCTGGAGACAGGCACCTTTTCATGAAAGCTTTTATGTTTATTGTTATTTCCTTTGATAGTTATATCAGTGACGTCGCTCTGGGAAATGTATATAATTATAAGCAGGAACCAAATGTGAGAGAGTTGGCATCTAATAAGTAGGTGTGCTGATGAGAAGGCCCCTATGATTGTGGGAGTGTATTGAATCCCCAACAGAAGACAGTGTCATTTGCAATGAAGACTAACAAGAAAAAGAGCTGGCCAGTTAGGTCAGTGGACTAAAGTGCCTGCTTAGCCAGGCCCAGGGATCAGAGTTTGATCCCTAGCCTGCTGTGCCAGCCCCGTCCAAGGGCACACTGAGACAGAATTGAGACAGCATGGTGGCACATGCCTGTAATCTCAGCGTTTGGGTGGCTGAAAACAGGAGGATCACTGTGAGTCTGATCTATGTAGTGAGACCCTGTACTAAATACATAAAAAGGATAAGAGGCAAATTATGAAATGTCAGGCTCAGATAGAGGCAGTAATATGCAAAATAGGTATGTGTTGGGCAGGGATGTTGACGGGAAAGTCATCTTTTCTTAGAGACAAAACACAAGGTCCAGTTTTCTCTCTGGCTCAGTGTATGATTGTGCTTGGCTCAAGTGCAGTAAATGAGGATAGTACAGAAGCCATAACAGGAGTGTTTCGGTTAAGGAAAGAAAACTCCAAGCCAATTACATGCAAAGGAGGCAAACAAGTAATGGAGAAAAAGGCTTACTCAGCAGGCCTGGAGTGCTGAATCCCTGAACATTCCAAAGAAATGTTTGTTTTGAAATTGGCTGCTGGCCAATTGGCTACTCAGAAATAACATCGGAGTCCTTAGAACATGGCTTCCCTAGGATGTTTGTGGATGCCAGAGAAGCACAATCACACAGGTTAACCCGAACACTATGATCAATAGTAAACACCTCTTTTGTCCTGGTGGGACTGGAGTCTGTGCAGCTGAGTTCAGTTATATCGGTCCTGCCTGGATTCCTTTTAAAAATTCTAGTTCACAAAGGGTGTATGAGTTTTCTTCAATGAGCAACATTTCTGGGTGAACTAAGGATACTCCTTGGGTGATTCTACTGGGTAAAGACAACTCAATTTGCTTCCGCTTTTTTTCTAAGACTTCACCATTCCCTGTCTTTTCACTGAAATAGTCATCATCAGCCCAGAAGATCTCAATTCTCTGAGATCACTCAGGAAATAATTAAACTCAAAGGTGGCATCTAGAAGCCTTGACTCACATAAAAATTATGTATTATTTTGAACAACTTTGCAGATTTTGTGTATTAATAAGTGAAACAGAACAGTTTCTGGAGACAGGCACCTTCTCAAGAAAGCTTTTATGTTTATTGTTATTTCCTTTGATAGTTTTTATCAGTGACATTGCTCTGGGAAATGTATGTAATTATAAGCAGGAACCAAGTGTGAGAGAGTACTTATTTATCTATGCATGACTTGCTATGGTCTAGGCACTGTAGGAGGCTCAGAATATAGAACAACATGCATTTGTCTATACTTACAGAACTCAGAACTATAGAAGAAACACACTAAGAAGAAAACACAAGTTCAGGGACTAGAGTTCCAGCCCTTTCACCCTGGTGCACTAAAGTAGCCATTCAGACAAGGTGTGGTGGCGCATGTCCATGATCACAGCTCTGTGGAGGCTGAAACAGGAGGACCACTATGAGTTCAAGATATGTAGTGAGATCCTGTACCAAATACATAAAAAGAACAAAAATTAAAGAGGAAAACAACTGTAGTGATGTATGAGAACCACTCAGACAGCTTCAAAGGTCAGGAACATCTAAAGACACTCGAAGATGTGACCCCACTTGTCTAGCACAGTTGCATAGGGGACATAGTTGTATAACTGTGACTTAGCACTGTTGAACATGCATGCACTGGTTATAGTACTATGTAAGAATGTAAAATATTAGATAACAACCTATATAAGAATTATACAATAAAGACACAGTCTGGCTGCGTCTTGCTAGTTATGGCTCTCTCTTCCTCTCTTGTGCTCTTGATCTGGCTCTTGACCCTGCTCCATGCTACCTACTGTTGTTGATGTCTTTTAAATTTGTGTTCCTAGGATCTTACCTGCAAAAGTCTCACTTGGGTTCCTCCAAGCAGGATTACATAATGTAAGAACAAAATAGTAAATACAATCAAACTTACCAAGAGAGAGGCTGAGTAGGGGGCTCTTTAGATGGCATGGTCTCTGTGGAAGCTTGACTAATAGGCAACTTGTAAAACCCAGAAGAACTGAATTAGTGTGGTGCTGGGTGCATAGTGTTGCCAACAACATAAACAGAGAACCAGAGGGGGAGATGGTGTGCTGTTGATCCTCTTGGAGATGCCGATCATGCTAGGTTTCCACTATATAAATTTGACTGTCATTATCATCAGAGGAGCTTGGCTCCTCACTGTCACTCAGGATGGACATTACCAGGGAGTCCAGGCTCTCAGCTAGGTTGCTTGGTGGATCTCTAATGCATGGACAGATCTACTGTACTGCTCTACATTTTACTATTTGGGTGACTAGTATAAAATAATCATATAAATTATATATTCTCTATGAAATGTTTTCCTCTGGGCCATGCTCTCTGAACCACTCCAAACCCAGCCCAAACTAGGCATGTGTGTGGGAGAGCTTCTGCTCCACTGTACCTGCCGGACCCCCGTGCCCCTGGACTCAGCCCAGGCTGGGTGTGTGACAGCACTTTTGCAGTGCTCTTGGGACCCCTCCAGGCCCAGCCCAGGCCCAGCATACAAGTTTGGTGTGAAACTCTTCAGCTGAAGTCCCTGCAGAGAGGCTAGGGGCCAAAATCACAGGACTAATCCAGGAGCAGAACATCTTGGAAGAGGGGCAGAGTAAGATCACTTACACAGGCTGCAGCAGGAAGAATCTCAGCACAACAACAAGACCCAAGCCAGGCACATTGGAAAAAGATCAAACTTTGTAGATCTGGACACAGTAAGCTGAGGCACTTTGCTAGACCCAGATCTATAAGAGCATCCTCCCTCTTTTTCTCTTGACTAAGAGAGGGGTTAAAAGGTAACTGGGTGAACTAGTCTGCCTGGAAGACCCCAGGTACATCAAGGGGGGTGATCAGACAGAACTTAGGGGAGCTAGCAAATATAAATTCCCAATTTAATGTCTGCTTAGCTGTACAAACATAATGCTTGCTCTTACTGTCTAAAATATGAACCCATTAGTTAGAAAAGTTTGTCAACTGCTAAATACACTACCCATTATTAGTGTTCCTAATTGTAGTTCTGAAGATGCAAAACTATAACTACATTAACCATATGATCTCTTGGGTAAGAATTTCAGTAGGTGCTAAGATTATAACTGTACCAAAGCTCTACACCAAAGGTCAGAGGGCAGTAGTATACAAAATGACAAAGACAGGGAGCAAAGTGCAATCTCAAGACCTGAGCCAAACTAGAACAAATTCAGCAGACACTAGCATAGAAGAAACTGGGAAGCACACAGCTGAAATGTCTGAGTTAATAGCGTCTGAAGAAAAAAAAAAAAAAAAAAAAAAAAAAAACTGCAGAAAAGGATAAAGGAAATGAGATCAGAAATAACCTCTGAAATAAAAAAGGTATCTCTGAATTAATGGTGTCTGAAGTAAAGAAACAAC
>NW_004524909.1:1059748-1077886 GCF_000260255.1 Octodon degus
GGATTGAACTGTGGTCCCTGTGCTTTGCTGAGCTTGTTCTAAGTAGGTGCTTTAGACCACTGAACCATTTCACCAGCCCAAGAAAAGATCTTTTAAAACCAACTAGGATGCAGGAAAAAATAATTCCACATTTTCAAGTTGATGCAAAGATGAACAATGTGAGAATAATAGGCATCAATGAGAAAGAAGGAGTCAACATCAATGATATAAAAAGAATTTGGGCAGAAGTAATAGCAGAAAACTTCCCAAATACCAGAAAACAATCTGACATTCAGTTAACTGAAGCATACAGAACTCCAAATAACATCAAGCCCACTAAAAACACACCTCACCCAGACATATAATAGTCAGCATCCCAGAAATCCAGCACAAGAAAAATATACTAAAACCACTAGAGAAAAGAAACAGATCACATTTAAAGAAAAACCCATTAGAACAATGGCAAACTTCTCTTCACAAACCAGGAAGTCAAGAACAGAAAGGAACACAGTACTACAAGTCCTCTATGAAAGCAAATTGCAGCCCAGACTACTATACCCTGCAAAACTTTTTTTCAAGGTTGATGGAGAAGACAAATACTTCCATGACAATGAACAACTAAATAATTTCATGATGACAAAACCAACCTTACACAGACTACTAAAAGTTATTCTAGAGAGGGACCAAAATGACCAGAACTCCATAAATGAGAATGGAAAGAACCCATCAAAAAAGGCAAACAAACACATTAGACAAATAGGTACACATCAGTAGGTAAATAACATGTCAATCAGAAGTCAATACTTCTCAATTATCACCATCAGTGTAAGTGGACTCAAATCACCAATTAAAAGAAATATACTCACACAGTGGATCATGAAGCAAAATCCAACAATATGCTATATATAAGAAACACACTTAACTCATAAAGAAATTAATAGGCTGAAAGTCAAAGGATAAAAAACAATACTACACGCCCCCACACCTCAGATAAAAGCAGGGGTAGATATCCTGCTCACAAACAGTCTCAACTTCAAATCCAGAGTGATCAAACAAAATAAAGAAGGCCACTACCTACTGGTTAGGTGAAAAATTCAAGAGGAGGAGGTAACACTCATAAATATGTAAGCACAAAGTACAGGAGCACCCAACTATATAAGGTAAATCTTAATGGATATGAAAAATCCAATACCACAATATTAACAGGAGATTTTAACACCCCCTGATCTCAAAAAGATAGGTCAAGCAGACAGACAGTTAACAAGTAAATAACAGAACTGAAACTGAGCTTGGAACAAATGGAATTACTGGACATATAGAGTGTTCCTCCCAACCACAGCTGAGTATACTTTTTTTTTCAGCTGAGACATTTTCTAAAATAGATCACATACTAGTCCATAGGTCATGCTTAAGTATATGCAAGAAAACAGAAATTATCCCATGCATATTATCTGACCATAGTTCAATGAAAGTGGAAATAAATAACAAAATAAACCACAAAAGCCGCATTAATACTTGGAAATTAAACAACATCCTCCTCAGCAACCAAGGGCCACAGATGAAATTAAACAAGTAATTAAACACTAACTACAATTCAATGAAAATTCAAGCACAATTTATCAGATGGGATGCAATGAAAGCAGTTCTTAGAAGGAAATTTATAGTTGTGATATCACACATTAGGAAATCTGAACAGGAACAAATAAACACACTCATGGTTCCCCTCAAATGTCTTGAAAGGGAAGAGCAAATCAAACACAAAGCTTAAAGACGAGAGGACATTATAAAGATTAGAGCAGAAATGAATTCAATCAAAACAAAGAAAATAATGCAAAGAATTAAAAAATAAAAAGCTGGTTCTTTGAAAGATTAAATAAAACTGATAAGCCCCTAGCTAACCTCATCAAAAAGAGGAAAGAAAAAATTCAAATACAAGAAATAAGGAATGACAATGGTGAAATTATCACAGACCCAGTGGAAATTTAGAATTTCACTAATAGCTACTTTGAGAATCTTTACTCTCATCTCACAAAATAGAAGACAAATAAGAAATGCAGATTCCTAGAAAGGTACAAATTACCAAAGCTGAATCAAGAACATATAACAACTCTCAATAACCCAATAACAGCCAATGAAATGTTCAAATTCCTACCAAAAATTGGAACAGATCACCTCTACCTAATCTGATAAAAGCCATCTAAGAACACAACAGTGAACATAATTCTAAATGGGGAAAAACTGAAATCTTTTACTCTTAGATCTGGTGCCAGAGAAGGATGTCCTCTATCATCACTCCCCTTCAATATAGTTCTGGAATCATTAGCTAGAGCTATTAGACAAGAGAGAGAAAAGGAAAAAGAATAGGTAAACAAAAGAAGTTAAACTGTCATTATTTGCAGATGACACGATTCTATTCCCAAAAAGTTCCACCAAGATTTTATTAGAAGTAATGCACAAATTCAGTAGCATAGCAGGATACAAAGTCAATACCCAAAAGTCTATAGCATTCCTCTACACAGATACCAAATACACCGAGAGGGAGATTAGGGAATACCTTTCACAACAGCACCACAGAATATGAAATACTTAGGAATTAATCTAACTAATGAAGTAAAATATCTATTCAATGAAAATTACAGTACTCTGAAAAAGAGATCATAGAGGATTTCAGAAAATGGAAAGATATTCCATGCTCCTGGACATGAAGAATCAACATTTTGAAGATGTCCATACTCCCAAAATTGTTATGCAGATTTAATGCAATCTGCATTAAATTTCTACCACTAGCATGCCTCATCTACATAGAGAAATCATTCCTAATATTTAGTTGGAACCATAAAAAAACTAGAATAGCAAAGACAATCCTGGCAACAAAGACAAGGCAGGAGGCATTATAATTCTTGACTTGAAGTTATACTACAAACCTACTGCGATAGAATCAGCATGGTATTGGCAGAAAGACAGATGTGAGAATCAATGAAATAGATTAAAAGATACAGAAGCTACTACAAACACACTCAGTCACCCTATCTTCTTTGAACAAAGGGGCCAAATATGCCCCACTCACTAGCCATCCATGAAATGCAAATTAAAACAACACTGAGATTTCATCTCACCCCAGAAAGAATGGCTACCAAAAAGAAATCAAGCAATAACAAAATGTTGAAGAGGTTGTAGGAGGGAAGGAACTCTTCTCCACTGCTGGTGGGAATGTAGACTGATGCAACTATTATGGAAATCAGTGTAGAGACTCCTTAAAAACTATGACTGGAAGTCCCATTCAATCTAGCTATCCCCTTACTTGGAATTTTCCAGAAAGAACTGAAAACATTATATCATAGTGACATATGTGCACCTATGTTTATAGCATCACAATGTGTGATAGCCAAAACTTGGAAGCAACTAAAATGCCTTCCACCTGAGGAATGGATGAAAATGTTGTGGTGTTTTTATATGATGGAGTATTACTCAGCTTTAAAGAATGATAAAGCCTTCCTAGATAGGTGGATGCAACTTGAAGATATATGCATAAGTTAAATAAACAAGACTCACTTGTGTAAATATCACAGAGTCTTTCTAGTTTAAGAACTCAAAAAAAGGAACAAAAATTTAAAAGTACAACACTACTAAATGGAAAGCAAGAACTTAAGCATTAAACAATGAAGAGAGGGCAAGGAGAAAAGCTAGGCAACGTGGTAGGAGCAAAACCATATATTTATATACACAAAATATTTAAGGCAATGGTCCTCATGTCTCCATCAGGTTTTTCAAACTAGCATTTAATTGGTAGGATTCTCACCCTGACTAACTGTTCACAAAATGAGATGCTATAAACATAGGTGCACATATGTCACTATGGTATATGCTAATACCTGTGAACTAAGCAACTACACCAAAGATAGCAGTGTGTAATTCTAGGGTTATGCTTGGAATGCCTGCCATTATGGTCTTCTAAATGAATACTGCTTCTAATGTCACATCAATTACTGCTATATTCTCTCAAGTTAATGTTTTGTTTAAAAAGTTAATAAAATTGAACAAGAGAGAAGAAAAAAGTCATAGGACTGTCCTTTTACAATGTTGTAAATGGTTAGATTTCTAAATTTCTGTGTAAAAATGTGTAATTATTTATTTAATAAATTTCTATTTTTTCACATTTGATAGGGATTCAAAGTTTAGCATATCAATTATTGTTATTAAATACTTGTTCCATGTTATGTTTAAGGCTTTTGATATTCAGACAGATGGTGATGTTAAGCTCAACTGCATATGTTGTAGGGTCATAATATTAAGCTTCTCTTCTGCAGGGTTAACAACTTAAATTTGTACACCAAAAAATTAGATAAAAAGAAAGGGCTAAAAGGATAGCCAATAGTTTGGCTATCATAGCCCTTGAAGTTCAGTGAGGACTCAGGACATAAGAGAACCTGTACTGTAACATCCTGTAACTCAGTGTTGTCCCAAATTTTCTGATCAAGGAGATTATGCAGCCACAGAGCAAAGGGATCGACAATGTAGAGTGTGCCTAAGGAGAGTCACCTAGAGAGAAAACATTCTCTCAGGCTTTCACAGAGAGCAAAATGGTTAAGCAATGGCCGTGACTCATCCACGTGGCTGACACTGACAACAGATCTACAAGCTACTGCACATAGGTTCAGGGTATAGACTGAGGGGATTTGACTGACCTTGTCAGATATGAAAGTTACATTTCTTGTTATATAGGTCTTGCTTTATATTGGTCTTAGCATCTAGCAAAAAAGTATAAACATAAAGTATAAAAAGTAAAGCCATATTGTATGCTGAGCTGTAAAAGACTTAAGTGAACAACTTCTGGCATTGCTAGTCCTGTAGATAACCCACTACTCTTATGGCCTACTTAACTATATTGGATTAGTTTGCTGAATTCACACACCTACAGTATTTGAATAGCAATGGAATACCTCCCTGTGACAAAACTAAACAAAAAAGAGGGATATAAATGAAAGACCATTTTGTAGTGAAAACTAATGTGTGTGTGTAAAAATAGTTAGCATAGACATACAGGTACTTTATCTCAGTTTAATGAGAAGAATGATCTGTATTAATAGTATTTAGATAAAATATCATCACTGCATCTTTTACTATGAATAACTACTATGAAGACAATAATATGCAATGTATTAATTATTGTAACTGTACTACTGTTTTTAAATTGTCTCATTGCGATTTCTTTTTCAGTAAAATTAATTTTAATAAAGAAATGTTGTCTCTTATAACTCCTAACAACCATAGTATCCTAGAGAGCTACACTATCAGGAAAAATGAACTAAAGATAGAAGGATGGCAAAGTTAGGGACTCTGAGAGTAGGGTTGAATTTAGCATGTTTTTTAATGGAGAATAAACACAATTATTGGACATTACTATGAAAAATTTTGATAATTGTGACTGAGAAATACATTGGTCAGAATTACAAACAGAGTTCAGAATACATGATAAGAATATACAAGGATATATTATCTGATTGTCCTTATTGACATGGACTCTCACTTTAATATATGAAAATGTTTTACCTTAACTTGATATACTCTAAGACATTTTCTTTTGATGTTATAGCATTATTTAGTAGCTACTGATCATTTTTCCCATAACAACAAGAAGAATTTTCTTTGCCTTGGAACTGAATAACACATGGAAATTATGACACATATCAACATATTTCTTAATCTTTATATTTTTCTAAAATAATAATGATGACTTTAATTTGTATCTCTCCACAGAATTATAATAATAATTTTCATAATTGCTATGGCAAACACTTCCTATCAAATTGAAACCAATTAAGAGATATAAAAATAGAATATAAGAAATCATTTAGAAGCTATCCACATTGAATTACTGTCTTGTTTAAATACTTCTTGATATAGACACCCATTAATGACATTCCTCTTTCCTCAAGCACCTGTTCTTGGTAAAAACAAGAGCTATATTGATTTGCTGCAATTTATCTTCTCCCAGGAATTTTGTCCTGACAGTGCGAGAAGATTAATTGGAATTAATGGCATTTGCACAGCTAATTAAAGTCATTCTTCCTAAAGTCAAATCAATTCCTTTAATCAGAGAAGTGACAGAGCTTTGCTTACTTGTCGTAGTCTGCATGTAAATGTTCCCTGGATGAATCAGTTTTTGCAAATATCAGGAACAGAATATAGTAACTATTTGCATAGGCCAAAAGTTTTTCTGGTTCTTAGTAATTTACAAGCTATCTTTTATGCCATTTATATACATACTGTATTTTAATTTAATACAATAAGGCATGATTTATATGTATTTTATATCGCTTATCTTTAAAGCTTATTTCAACGATTGACAAACGTATGCATGAATCCTCAGCACAACTGTTAGACAAATTTCATATAATGTAGGAGGAGGCAAAGAGTTAACAATTATTGGTTAATTTTGACAAATATTTGATGTTCCATTTGTATTTTCTTGTTTGATCATATTATGTCAATTCCTTCTTGACATTGACTATACATGCAGAAGAAATTGTTCATTAAATCCTAATCAGATACAAAAGTTATATTTCTTGTTATATAGGTCTTGCTTTATCTTGGTCTTAACCATCCAGCAGAAAAGTATGAAAACGAAGTATAAAATGTAAAGCCACATTAATATGCTGAGCTGTAAAAAGCTCAAGTCAACAACTTTGGACATTGCCAGGCTTACAGAAAACCCACTACTATTACGGACAACTGGACTCTATTGGGAGATTCTGCTGAAGTCAAGCACCTACAATATTTAAATGACAATGGAATGCCCTTCTCTGACAAAACTAACAAAAAAAGTGGGATAGAAATGAACGACGCTTTTTTATCTGTATTTTCAAAATAGTTAGGATAGATATGCAGCTCCACTGTCTTAATTCAATGAATACAGAGGTTTGTTGTAATAGTGTTTGAGACAGGATACCATGTCTGCATCTTGTATTATGAATAACCACTAAGACAACACTATGCAATGTATTAATTACTGTAAATGTGACAGTAATCGGTTGTGAAACTATCTCATTGATATTTATTTTTCAATAAAATTATTAAAACATAACACTAATTAATTCAGGAAAATGAATGCATATTTCTAAATGAAAGTTTAGACCAATGCATCGGATTCTTTGTTCATGTTTCTGTTTGCTACCATCAATCAAGTGGTGACTGTATTAAGCATACGAATGGAGAGAAGGCATAGAAGACCTGTGTTTGCATTCCTCCATTGTGACTGAGAATATAATTTAACATTCCATAAAAGAAAAGAGTGTAATAAATGTGTAAAGGGTAAAGCATAGTTTTGTTTACAATAAGCTAGATGAATATTTCAAATAAGTCCAAGAGGGAACAAATATTTTCTTGTTTAATGTAAATACCAAGCATTTGCTCTGTGATGATATAAATATCCACTTTTATCAAATATTCATAGCTCTGTTTTTGTGTGGCCAGACTCTTTGGCAGATATTAATACTTTCTCAATGTGGCCACTGAGTTTCACCGTTCCTGTGGGGTTTCTGTAAGCTCTGATCTCTTAACTCTAAGCCCTTTTCTTCGAATATTCGTGGAACTCTTTGTTCCTTTCCTAGAGACTTCTCTGACTCTGACAAAGAACCCATAGACCCATATATGTGCAAACCTGAAATTCAAAGAACTATTGTCTAATGAGCCAGCCTAGCATCAAAGGGTGAAACATGACAGATAAGTCAGTGACACTTTCTGCAGGCTCCATGAAGGCTCTGTTTGGATCAAATACCCTAGTTATTCACAGACAGAGTCAACTGCATGGGGCATTTTTACATTATCTTTTCCTTCCTTCTTTGCTTTGGTCCCTTGTTGCTACTCCCTGGAACTGTTTTATAATTGATTTGCCTTCCTGCAAGACCTCATCTCATAAGCTAAGTTTGTGTAACCCAGGCTGTGTAGTTGTATGTATATGATGTGACAATGCTGAAACTAAGTTTAAAACATCCCCATAAGATATGGTGTAAAGTAATAAAATTGCAAGAAATGATTGAGCAAAATAACCCAATATTTTAAAAACTACACTGAAGCATTCAATTTTTTTGAAGTGAGGAGAGGAATGGTCTTCCCTAATACCTGGTTGTATAAAAATCAATGCATTGACCTTTCAGGATGTGTTCCTTTATTTCTGCTACTTTGGAATTTACTAAAATTGATTATGGTGCATATTTTAGACTGATTAATAAAAAAGCATGAACAATTTGGGATCAGTTCATCTACAATTATTGAAGCATTAGTAAAATGTAAAAAGTAAAATCATGTTTACATCTTTTTATGACATTTCTGAAATTAAAATTAAGTTGTATTGCTAACTAACGTATGCATATAACCAATACATGTTAACATGAGGTTTACATCTGACATGTCCATGTGTGCAATAAATGATCATTTAAATTAATAATTTATGGCTAACTATGTACAATTGGCCTAATAATTGTAGGCTATGTTATTGCTCTTCAAATTGCTATGGTCAGCTGTCTAAACTTTAGCAATCCATGTAAATTCATAAGATTTTGTGAATCTTCTGATTTTACCTCTTCCTGAACAATAAGAGACATTTTTCCTTTCCTAGTAATAATAAGTCTTTTTTCTATTGAATATAAATCTTCACTTTTTAAACCAAGATAGTCAGAAAAAGTGGCTGCTCTGTTTTTATCCGAAGGGATAAAACTAAAACATAAAACCTCAAACAGTAGTCAAAATCAAAATACACAGAAAAATCAGTTCTCCATATGATTTGATTCCTTGGGTTCATACATCAGTATTACCTTTTTTTGTAGTTTTGAAATTTGAGAGAGTTATTAATAGCAACTTAAAATAAAACCTAAGGAAAATAAGAAAAATAGCAATAACATTAACCCCTTAGTACCTCCTCATATACTGTGCTGACGAAAACAATCAATGAAAGATGAAAGAGAACCATAGTGAGGACAATTTTTATGTGAATACATGTGTGGTGAAGCTAGTAAGACAAACTATAACTACTATCTAGTTCCCTACTCATGGATCCTTAAATATTTTCACAGCTTCCCAGAAATGACTTCCATGAGTAAAGAAATTTCCAAATAAGGGGGAAAATATAAGAACAGTCTTCCCTTAATGATATAAATAAATGACAAAGGAGACATCCATCCATTGCATGAAGAATAAAGAAAAACTCATTTTGAAAAGTGTCATTATAACAGTTATTCTCATATAGGAACTTTGTGAGTGATTAAGACATAATTAGCATTAATGCCAATATGAAAGGGTCTGTTCAGCCCCTCTCCGCCTTGTGATGATACAGGAAGAAATTTCCTGCAGACAGCCGTGCTTTAAGTTGGAATTTCCCAGCCTCCACAAAAGTGAGGAAATGTATTTCTTCTTTGTATTTATTATGCACGTTCAGGTATTGTGTTTTAGTAGCATGAATGAACTGAAATACAGGTGTCATTTCTTTTCCTAAGAGGCAAACAAAAGGCTTCTCTCTTAAAGCTTTATATGGAGCTTTAAACATGGCGTGCATTCATTTTAGTTATGGCAACAGGGTACTTATGGAAAAATTGCTTGGGAAAGCATAAAGTTAGCAAATCCTGTGGGATAGATGTGAGTGATTTTCGTTAAGATCCGCAGTTGGGAAGTGCAAACAAAGTGGCTCCAAATGAGTTTTCCGTGACTTCTTGTGATTTGGGTCCTAGGGCTACACTAATAAAGGAAGAAGAGAAAAAACAGTTTATAAGTCTTTAGAAGGTAGACATTAAAAATACTGAGGTACAGTAGAATCCTGTGATGTGCCAGAGTGAGTAAATTTAAAGTTATTATTCTTAAAGGAAACCTAGTAAGCTGTGAGGAGAGTTTTTTGATGGATAAACCTTATAAAATAGACTTGTTCTCTCACAAAAATGATTAAGACCAGGGCAAAAATCTGCACCCAAACATATCTGATTTTGTCAGATGTGACTGATTTTGTTTAGTCACATTTTTATACACAGCTCTCTTTGTTTTAAGGGAAATATCCCATCTTTTCAAGAAATGCTTCTTCACTGCAGTTTGAGGGTGGAGAGCAGGAAATGGAATAGGATAGGGGTTAGTGAAAGTGTTCTATGCCTTCAAAGTTTGATGGACTCCTTTGGCTGAGGAACTACATTTTCTATTCCACTTCATAGATTATTACCATTTTCAACCATTCCTGAAGACAGAACACTGGATTTCTATCTAATCATGCCTTCTCCTCATACCACATCACTTACCAAGAAGGTATAGAACATAGTTGCACTGAGGAAGGAATTAATTTCTGGAGAAGAGGAGGTCTTCTTTGGTCTCAGATAACTGCCATGGAAATTCTGAACTGACTTCAGTGCATTGTACAGGAAAGAGACAGATACTCTTTCCCTCCCCAAATCCAGGTCAGCTTAAATTGGTTTATAGATCAGTGGTGAAAGTGAGAATTTTAGCAATGACAGGAGAAAAAATTGTAGCTAACCAAGGCATATTGATATACACTCTGTATTATTCACCATCATTAAAGACATTTTTGTTCAAAATATACTGTCAGTTACTACAGTTGAATATAAAGGTACTTAGAAGAGGCCCTGGAGTACAGTAATTGCTTACCAGGTGTTAGTTGTTGAGTGTTGATCAAGGTTTTCTGTTGAAAAGAAGCTCTCCCTGGTTGCCAATAAATAGTCTTGGTGGAGCCAATGACTTTTCTGCATTCGGAAGAGAAAGTTCATCACCTCAAGCTTCTGCAAGGTCAACAGAAATTGGGTTGCTTGTTTTCTTCAGTACTCTTCTGCACATAAAGTAGTCTAAACTCAAGAATACTTGATGCAGAAATACAGAATGTTGAAACTGATTTCTAAGACTGAATCTATAATTGTTTTATAGAGAGAGGAAGCAGTGTAGCAAGCTTTTGTGATCAGCTATCCCATGGTCCAATGAGAATCAGATGGACAACACTTTACAATTTTATTACTACTGATAATTCAGGAAGGTTTGTTGGTGGCTTTACAGGAACCCCATGGTCAACAGTTACTGTTTTTAATTAACATCAGAAATATTTTTGAAAGGCAAGAATTTTGAGAATTAAAGGAGTTAATAAATTAGTCATATATGTTATTAGGATAGATGGACACTTGGTTTTTCACTGGAGAAGGGGATAGCTTAGATTTAAGCTCTATATGACTAATGGCTAAATAGTGCAGAGATTAAACACTTAGATCCTGCCTAAAATTGAGTTTGGTTATAAGTTAAATTATTCTTTCAAAAACACTAAAAAAGATTAAGAGAAATGTTTTCATAAATTAAGCATTATGATGAGCTCTGTGAAAGAAGAAATGAAGGACTTAGTTTCAATTCTTAATGTGAAAGACCCTGACTATAAGAGAAGTGAAATCTATGAATACCAAGTGATAAGGCAAGAAGCCACATGATTTTATGATCGTAGTTAGCAAACATGCAGTGAATTCCTATGCACATGAAAGGTGGCAAAGAATGAACTAAAATCTTGGCATATTAAAGTGAATTATTAATGACTCTCATCCTTTAAGAATTCACATTTTGCAGGATGAAAGCCATATGGTATGAAGGATTTCACTTGTTTTTGATGTTCGTATTGCTATCATAATGCAGATATGACTTCCAGCATTAGGAAGTACTTCCAACTTCAAATGTACAGCATGGAAGGTGATCTTTTAACCTATCCATACATGAGGATAAAAATGAATTTAAGAAACTTTTTCTTATCTAGGTCCATAACAAAGGACACTTTACCTCCCTGAGAATTATTATACTTTTATCTTCAGTAAAGGTCTTCCAAAAATACAGAATTCACTAGCATACTGTGTGTAGAATAACCTCAAAATGTATCTATGTATGTCACCTCTCCTAGCTTTCAGTAGTGGGACAGAAGCTCTTAATGTGCACCCACTCAATCTTTCCTTTCTGTATGCTTCCTACAAGAAAAATCTATGTTGACAGCTTTGAACAAGGATTAATTTCTCTTTTTACTATTATATACATGGAACTATGTGATGTATATTTTCCTTCACTCTTATTTGGCACATAAAATGTCATATATACATATATATTGGAAGGCTTATATCTAGCTGATTAACAGATGCATCATCTTACATAATTATCACCAGCTATCCTTTTATATCTAGTTCCTGAATTTAAAATATGTGTGATTGATCCATATTTTGTATGTATGTGTAGTTTAATTTTATTGATTATGGCATATTAGTATCTGACTATATCAAAATGAATTTGAACATTTCATTATTGATAGGGATTAACATTGTTTCAAATTGGTTAATAAATGTGTTTGCATATCTTTTATTTCACATATTTATACAAACTTATTTTATCTAAAATCTAATCTGTAGGATACATTGTTTAATAATGTGAAAGACTTCCAAATGTTTGTGACAATTTACACTTTCACTAGCAATGTATGAAAATTCCAATTGACTATACAGTTTTACCAAAATTCCATGCAAAAGGTGGCTAATGAGCAGCAAAAATCTATTTCTTAGAGTTTTGAGGCTAGGAATGACCAAAGCAAGTCATTGACAGATTTTTTACATGATGGTTCCTGGTTCCTTCATGCAGCTGTAGCCCCAGGAGGTAAAAAGGGAGAAAGGACCTCCTTGGAGCCCCTTTTACCAAGGCAATAATACCATTCATGAGAACCCCATTCTTATGATCTGTACCCAAACCCTTGCAAGTCAATGTCTCCCAGCAGAGTCACTTTGACAGTTATAATTTCAGCAGGTGAATATTTACCAGAGAGGGATGATGAAGACTGAAAATGCATATATCACAGAAGTCATTTTAATTTGTACTATTTTTATCTATAAAACTATTTTATTGTGGCTTTTTCTTTGTATTTTTGATTATAAATATGCTAGAGTTAATCATTATACATTTACTGACATGATAGAAATCTTTTCTGACCATATGCTTTGCCTCTTTAACCTAATTTGTCATACTTTATTGTTTGTATTTTACTTAATTAGAGTTGTTTATATTTGTGATAAGGAGCCAAATTATACTAAATTAAGTTAGAAATATTTTTGATCCTGTAGTTCCATTTTGTAGTTCCATAGTTAAATTCACAGAAAATGTTATTAACGTGTTCCATTTAATATTTTTCAATGTATTTATTTAACAATTTTTATTTATTTATGTTTTGTATTTTAGGGAATGGTCCACAAGTTGTTCAGGAACTCACTACTAGATTGGATTTGTAGTGATCTGCCTGTTTACAGCCTCCCAAGAGCTGCGATTACAGGTGTGCGCTACCACGCCCAGTCTCAATTGCCATCTCAGCACACCCTGTGGGCAGACCCAGAATGGCAGGCCCAGGGATCAGACCACTGGCCACTACACCTGCTTGCAAACACTTTAATCCTCTGAGCTATTTGGCCAAAACCGTTTATCCATTTTAATGCCATTTAAAAAAATATTTCCTTGTCATATAAGGACAAGAAAAAGGTACTAGACCTGTGAGTACTACTCATATGTAACAAAATTGAATATCAAAGAAGGTCTGAGATACAGTTCAAGAAGAGAACTGGAACTGAATAAAATAGACATCAAATATTTAAGATGTTTTTATAGTACTAGGGATTAAACTCAGTACATTGTGCTTGCAAGCACTTATTCTACTGAGCTATCTCCCTGGCCCTAGACAGCAAATATAAATTGACTCGAACCAGCAGATATTTGATTAGAAGAGCAGACCAGGAATCAAGATCTAGGAAAAAATCTCTATCAGAGAGAAAAAGCTTTAATTGAGAAATTTACAGGGTCAGAAAATTAACAATTGCATGTGTGGTGGCTTAACTGGGCAACTAGTAATACTCAGCTGAACTAAGTCATTTTGGTGGTGGGTGTGGACAGCCCCCCTGAGGATTGTTGCCAACAGCATGAGAAGAGAAATGGAGGATAAGAGGGTGTGCTGCTGATTCTCCTGTAGAAGCTTATCAAGCTTGTTTACTTGATATGAACTCAGCTGTTCTCATCATCAGAGGGGCTTGGGTCCTCGCTGTCACTGAGGATGGCTACAGTTCTCTTTGGGAGAGCTCTGGTCCTTACTTCAAGCTTTGATTTTTGGCTGCAGTGCAGCCCCTTCTGCATGCTTTTACAGGTCCTTCACTGTGCTGGTGCAGACTTTTGGTCTCCACCACTGACCTTGGGGCCTTCCCAGTGCAGAAGACCCTTGATATATACTTGAATGAGATGTGCACATGTCATGGGCTCTAGGCCTCCAGTTGTATTTGTGGAAGACCTTGCTTGCGGTCCAGGCCCTCAGCGGGATTCTTTGGGTCTCTTGTTTGTAGGAAGATCTCCTGTACACTTTTTCATTTGACTCTTTGAATATTATAAAATAATCTTATAAGTTATACATCATGTATTAAATGTTTTCTCCTGTAAATCCTGAGCACAACAACATATTTATGTCATGGTGTTACTTTACTGGGGACTTGAATTCCATGGAAAAAAAAGATAGGATTTTGGTGCTCACATTAGACTAGTCTATTCCATATAAGCAATCAGAGTCAAGAACTGAGATTTATTCACTAGTTATAGCTACTAATCTTGAGCTAACAAGATATCTGAGAGCCCAGTGAATTGAATGTTTCAACTCATGATGCTTGACTACTTAGTGTGTTATGATTTTTTTTATATAAAAGTAAATAAATGAAACTTTTCTGTACAACAAGAAAGTAATTTGAGAAATGTCTGTTACTTTTCTCCTGTTGCTGGGACAAATACCTGACACCCAAAACGAAGAAAGAAAATTGTTTATCCAGCTCACAGTTAGTGGAGGTTTCAGTTCATACTCAGCTGGCTCCAAGGCAGAGTGGAACAGGATAGATTGCATGCTCTCATGGCAGCAACAAGAAGCAAAAAGAACAAAGGAAGGTGGTGCAGCTCAGCAGCTAGCTAGCCTCTTTCCCCTCTTCACATTGTAATGCAAATTACCTGTCCCAGGGCAGGTTCAGCACCCACACCCATAATAATTAATCTCACAAAGTCCAGAAGCCACCCCAAGACTGCAGGAGGCTTTGGTGGGATATCTATAACCATAACCAGAAATTAGATCCAGGTGAGTACTTGTAGAAAATTTAGACGGATAAGGACAGAAATGCCATTTCTATATGCTTCTTAAAGAGATAGTACCATGAATACAGTTTGGCAAGGATTATTTTCCATCAATGAAATAAAGCTATAAGGAATTATGTACATTCATAACATCAGAGTTAAGTGAATGGCTAAAAACACAGCACAATCTACATTTTAGAGTATTTTTCTGGCATCTGCAAGGTCCTGTATTCTTCTAATCCCAAGTACTGCAAGTAAATGAATAAATGAATCAATGAATCAAATAAAACCTTAATCCCAAAACAGGTTTTTCTGTGCAGAAGAAATAATGACTTAGCTGTAAAACTCTGACTACTTAAATCTTATGGTGTTATTTCTTCTATCTTTCTAACCACCAGGGTGAATTTGTAACAATTTATTTCTGTTATTTTCCATCAATTTTATGTTATGTTAGTTTAAAACTAAGAAATCCTTTATGTGTATTCAACTACATACCAAGAATGTCTCTACTGGTAATCAAAGAATGTACAGGGGGGGTTTATTTCACCATAAACTGAGGCCTTGTGCACCTCTTCCTTTGCACAAACATTCTTGGAAGTCAAATAACTAATGCCTCCTAAGACCTTCCGAATATACCTACCCAGAGATATTGTTTTCCTTGTTTTATTAATATAAAATCCTTCAATTTAATGGTACATTTTGTATGACCTATTAACTTTGCATCATTTTTTTCTGTATTTCTGGAAATTATGGTGCTTAAAATAGATGTAAAAAATGAATTCAGAAATATCAGTTCCCACAGTCATTTTGGAGAAAGTAAATGCCTTTCCACTTTCTATTATGTAGTAACACAGTTTTCTCCTCATTTTAAAGTTGAAGTCTTCAAAATATTGAAATATTGGCAAGATATGTGAACAACTTCCATTTTCTATCTGGAGTGAAGCACTGATGCTAATTAGTGGAAAATATTCCAGAGGTTTTCCAGATGTTTTTACGTTAATGGCCTTTCCATTGAAAGGGATATTTAAATGGTGATTTCAGAACAAATTAATAAAGCATTGAGAGTTAATGACCATCTGATTGGGAAGCTCAGCTTGCTGTATTCTTTTTCCTCTCGAGTATAATCAAGTAGTATTCTGAAGCCAATTACATATCAAGCACATTAAGTAATGTAAGATACATAGAATGTTATTTTCATTCATGAGACAAAGCTCATATAAAATTCATGTTAAAAGACAAAAGACTAAAGGATAGAAAAATTGATTTCCTAGTTACTGTCATAAATACTAAATATTCCTGAGATTTAAGGCAAGTTTCGCAATGAGTTAAATTTGATTGAAACTGATGAAGTGGGAAGCATGCAGAGCAACAAAAGGCATGCACTAATAACTATGTAGGTGTTGGTTCTTCTTATTAAACACATTGATCATCCAAGTGCCATGAAGATAACAAATATATGCAAATATGAAGATATGGCAGTGTTTAGAATATGTGTTTTAAAAGCAGAATGCCCCAATAGTTTTTTTTAAATGTTCTATTGGATATAGATGATCATTTTATTTTATATATAAGAAAGATAAAAATTTATCTACAAATCTAGTGAATTTTCATATCACGAGACATGTAAAAATATCTGGCCTAACACATGGGATCAGAATTTCAGCACGTCTGTGAGCTTTTTTTTCTTTCTTACTGTATGTTCAGGTAATTAGAAGTCAATAGCAGATTAGTGGCAAGGAAGTAATTAAAGTCAGAATATCAGCCCTTGTTTAGCAACTTGCGTTGGAGAGAGGAAACATTAAAACAGGTTGAAAGAAACAAAAAATAGTGCAAGCTATTTTCAGTCTGATGGTATCTGTACAATGGCAAATTTCATGGGCATAAGAAAGATATGAAATTATAATACTTGGCCAAGGGGTTTGAGAAAATAAATGACCATTTTTCTTTCCTGTCATCTTAATCCAGAAGCACAATATTGACATTTTAGCAGATAGAAACAATCATTATAAAATAGGTTATGAGGACACATATGACTTTCTTTTCATTTTCTTCTTTTGTATGAAGGGTTTCCCTCTCATAAAAGACACATACATTATTTTTTGGTAATTTTGTTTTCACGTTCATGTATTTTTCATATATATCCACCAAATTATAGAGAAGTTCAGTGGATGAACTTGTATTTTCTTTCTTTGAGAAACTAGAAAGTTTTAGAATTGACATTTCTAGTGGCTACTTTTGATAACTCATCTTCAATTTACTTTTTCCTAATCAATGTTGTCTGATTCTCATGTTCCTCTATTTTCTCTTTCAGCAAAAGCATCAATTCCTGCTGCTCTCCTATAAAAGATTGGTCCTGCGGGACTGTGCTTTCTACTGGTTTATTCTCCATCCCCTACTAAAGAAGTCCTGTTGAGATTTCTATCTATACAATATTTCTTTCAGAAAACAGAGTTGCCCAAATATAATCACATAACCATGGATCCCATCAGTTTTTTTCAAAGACAAAAAAATACTTTGCTGTTACTAAGACTTTAGCATTTCACATTATTCTGTGTAGCACTTATGTTTCAATATAAATTCACATTTAGTTTGTTTCCTATTAACACTCCAAGGAATCATTCAGTAATAACATTTTAGGTCTTTTCTGCCCATTGAGTATTTATTACTATTTATGTATCCCTGGAGAAAATAGCTTGCATTCTCATAAGAATTATATTTTACTTTTTTGACTCAGAGTTTTGAGACTTGTGCAACTATTTCAGTTATATTTCTCTCATTTATAGCTTTATCAACAGTTTAAAAATGTATTCATGTCATGTGTTGCCGTCTATGTATCATACTAGTGCCAACTTAAGTGTAAACTATAGGGAAAGCAACCTGCAGAGGTCTCCCTGATCATACTATCTTTACTCCTCATTTTTTGTCTTCAACAAATATCAGATAAAACAGCTTTGTGCTTTTACACTATGTGGGAAAATATTGAGCAAAAAGGTAGAGACAGGGCCTGCGAGATAGCTCAGCAGA
>NW_004524909.1:1089056-1095389 GCF_000260255.1 Octodon degus
GGAAGAGGAAGAAGAAGAAGAAGAAGAAGAAGAAGAAGAAGAAGAAGAAGAAGAAGAAGAAGAAGAAGAAGAAGAAGAAGAAGAAGAAGAAGAAAAGAAGAAGTAAAGCCATGGTGTTATGTTGAGTTGTAGGGGACTCAGGTCAACAATTTCTGACATTGCCAGTGAAGCAGAAGACCCAATATTATTATGGACTACTGTACTCTTTTAGAATATTTTGCTGAGTTAACACACCTATAATAATCAAATAATGGAACTAAGAAAAGGGGATACAGATGAATGTCCATTTTGTATCTATGTATTCAAAGTTTAGGATAGATACATTGTTACATTCTCTTAATGAATAGTTATTTGTTCTAACAGTGTTTGTAAATAGGATATCATTTCCACATCTTGTACAACAATTAACAACTAGGAAGAATGTATGCAATGTGTTAATTATTGCAACTGTCATACCAATTTGGTTTGAAACTTTCCCAGTTTCAATAAAATTATTGAAAAAATAAAATAAAAATGGATCTAAATAATGAAAAAAGGAACTATTGAACTATTTGAAATGTTGATGTACCAACTCTGCATGAAGGAGTATATTCTTTACACAAAACAAAAATGTGCAAAGAAATATATAAATAATAATGAAGACTTTTCAGAAAATCTAGCATAAAGAAATCCATTTTATTCTTTTTTTTCATGAGAGTCCTTTATCAAAATAACTTGGTTTTGAGCAATTTGGTATTTTATTTTATAAATACACTATTGCTTGCTTGTATATCAATGTTAAAAACTTCAGGTTAATTTGGGAAAAAAATAATGGAGTGAAATTTCTAAACCCTAAACTTCTAAACTTCTCTTGGTACTTTCGTTTATTTTTATCTCAATCAATAATTTTGTCTGAGATATGTAGCAAGAGTAAGGAAGGAGGTTAGTTATTCATAAAGTTGTAAGGGGTGATACACATGAGCACTGCAAATACTACATTTGAATAGATGACTTACAAATGAAAAAAGAGAGTTTTTTCTCCATTGTACTCATCAAACTCTATATTTATTATGACTGTTATAGGTTTCTATCATGCTTAGTCCTATGTGTCAACTTGACAGGCGATACTACTCAGTTAAGCAATCATGCACTCAATTAGGGTTTTGAGTGAAGACATTTTTTAGATGCAGTTAACATCTACAATCATGCGATCATGTAAAGATGATCATTCTTAACAATCACCTGGGTAGGCACCGTCCAAAAATTCAGTTTAAAGGTCATAAAAGCAATACTGATTTTTCTCTGGAGAAGAAAAACTTATCTAAAAACTGCACCATCAGCTTCTTTCCCTGCCAAAGACTCCTCATCCTGTTGCCTTTTGTACAGTTTTTAGACTTGTTAGTCTCTACATCATATAAGTCAATTCCTGAAAATTGTCTTATGTATACCATCTTATATGTAGATATTTTTCAGCTGGTTCTATTTCATCTGAAGAATCTTGATTAATACTTCTGATTTTCTAATTCAATATAGAAAACTCTTACATATCTAATAAGAAATCTTACTTATTTTTAAATATTTTCATTAGTAGAGCACGCCCTGCTTCGTGAGATAGACTTTAGCATGATTGATTGATTGCATTATTTCTGTCATATATTTTTAAAAATAGTACCCTGAGTGAGCTATCTTATGATATTTCAAATTTATTTAAATATACTTGGGGTTTCTCTTCTGTTTTTTTGATCTTATTGTAGCCATTGGCCAAAGCCATGTAGATATTCTGACAGTATTGCTTGTATTAATATTTCCATATAAATAAAGTTTGAATATGCACATTCTTTGAGGATGAAGAGTGTGAAGGGTGATGCTGCATTCATGCTTATTTTGTGCCTGTCTTAGTTGTTCAGAATCATTGTTGAATTTGATTTCAGTCTTGGGATGAGTAAAGTGGGCCTCACAGTTATTGTGAACTATTCTTCCACTACCTTTTCTCTAGAAGATTGGCTATCAACCCTAGCACCAAACTAGATCATTTTCCAAATACCAGGAGCTATTGACTGTGATGCTCTAGAGCTGGGCCCAATTACAACACTTTTTTACAAGCTCCTTGAATGACTATAGTGCTTAGTCAGAATAAGCAAAAGCTTCTCTGAAATAAACTAGAACTTCATCCAGCCTCTTCACCACATTACTTTAAAATTTTGAAGATATTTATCATAGCTCTTTTACTCTCAAGTTAAATGCTGCATTTATACTATAAATAATTACTGTCATATTGTTTTTTAGAAACTGAACGACTGAGTTTAACTTCTTCTGGAACTCACTTTAACTACTGTACTCAAAACCTTCATTAAAACATGGCCACCTCAGTATGTAGATGGGAGCTTTGCAGGCTATTGTCCAGCCAGCCAAAACTCAGATTTATGACAAAAGCAGTGTTCAGAAAGAAAAACATCTTGGAAGTTGTAGTACAGTTTTGTTGGCTAGTCTTGTCTCCTACTCATTATAAATTTACTGTATAAAAGCTATTTTAGGATTTCTTCATCTTTTACATAAATAACAGCTGGAGGTTCCAGACCAAAAAAAAAAATAGGATTTGAAATCTCATGTAAGATTAATTTATTTCTAGTTTTACCAACTGGTTCCTACCAGACTGTTTGTGAACAGCTGAGTGAGATGTTTTTCATCATCATTAAGAGGAAGAAATGATATCTTGAAGTCATACTGATAAATATCAAAGTTTTATAAAATATTAATGATAGAATCTTCATTTGAGATGTTTCAACTAAGTTGTTTCCATCATTATAAACAAACATGGAATTAAGGCAGACACATCTCTTATATATTGACTTCCAGTGAACTCTGTTAATATTTTGCCCTAGAGACTGAAAGTTTATTAAATATTAACATGACCTAGTTTTTCAGGTAGAGGGGTCAGAAATTTACATGCACAGTAAACAGAGCTCATTGAACACTTTTGGTCAGTTCAGAATTGGAGATTCTGTGTACAGGCTCATACCTGATGACTTAAACCCAGTAGTGACTGTTACTCAGACTGGATAGCAAACAAGATTGGTGTAACTTGAGTTGAATGAAGGTATGTGCAATCTCATTTTTAGTTTCTCCACTTATGTATTAGAGACAAAGTCTACAGCATTGCACATCTTCAGTTAAGGGAGGATTAGGTAGAAAGGAAAACCGTGAAGCTGCAGACAGCAAGAGAGCAACACAAGGCACAACCCCCCATCTCTTGTAATCTGAGAAGTCATGGTGGGGCTAGGACATTTTGCTGCATCCTCATATTTCATTCCATGTTCTAATAGAGAAAGTCTTTGTCTCATGTGGTTCCTCTACTCACATGCACACATATGCACACATGCACACACATGTCAAAGTATTGGAGGATCTAGAGGTATGTTTTTAATACAAAAAACCTTTGTGTATGGGGGAATATCAGATAATTCTGCATGCTTGAACTCAGGAATTGGGAGTCAGCTGTTTACAGGTAGTTTGAGAAAATAATCTTGAGTCCTTTGGGGTCTTTTCTAGGGAAAGTAACCACTGTTTCTATGGAATTGTTTGCTAGGATTACCTCATTGGAATATATCAGTTGGGTTTCCTGCAAGTCAGAGTTAGGTTTTGGTGACAGATATATCCTTTTCTACATGATTTCCTTACCTAAAAGTGATGAAAAATCTGAAATATTCTGAGTATTTTAAATGAAATTTTATTATGTATGTTGGCATTAAGATGGCCCTGAATAAATGGTAACTGTTATTGTTTCCAAAAACTGCTACTGAGAGATTGAATACCTATAGGGCATGAAGTAAAGTATATTATAATAGGAATAATTGATTACATATTTGAGTAACTTCCAGCACTGTTGCTATTTCATCAAGATCCCAATATACATTTTTTGTTAATTTTTACTTAGTAATTAGTATTCTTTGAATACTATCATTGCCTGACTAAAAAGATGAAAGCATATAAACAATGTTTATAAAGAAAAATTCTGCTCCTGCCCTTTGTTGATAGTGATAAATATTTTAATCTTTTAGTGTTTTATTATGTTTTATAAGTGAATGTAAGCAAAAATCTATATATTCATATAAATTACAAAATTCTATTAAGGTTTTTGGTGTCTATTCTTGCTGATCACACTAGGGTAGAATAAAGGAGAGAGCAAATATGAGGTATTTTTCCTCTTCAGTAGTGGTCCACACCCTTACTTAACTGTCAAAGAATGGGCCTCACTGTGTTATTTACACTGACCTGTTGGAATTTTCACTGTCAACACAGGTCACCTTCACTTCTCTAACAAGTGCCTAACACAATGCTGGGCACACAATCCTGGTCATTATAATGGCAAATAATTATTGAGACTGAAGAATAAACACAACATATAAGCGACATATCTGAGAACCTGACTTAATAAGATCTTTGTGTTATATACCATGATACTTCTATTACAGTGTTCTTCACTTTTGTGAATTAACATATGTCTCAAGAATTTTGAAGCCTCTCTGAGGGTCACACTTACTGGGTCAGTGATATTGGAAAAATATATATTTCTCTTGCAATGAGACAGTCTCACATGCGCGTAATGGTACTGCACATTCAGCCAGTTTTCAAATACATGAAAAATGACTCAAGATGAGTCAGGCCAAGAGCATTATGAAAATGATATGCCTAAAATATAGTTTAATTCCAAAGACTCAGTCCTTCTCCTATTTTAAATATTAATCACTTGGTTCAAACATCTGACTTTAGGCAAAAAATAGTAGAATAAAAGTACTGATTTTCTATTATCCAGTTGTATCATAATGCATTTGTGTCTGGTTGGAATTTTAACTAAGTAGTTGGAAAAAGATATTAGGTTATTTTATTCAATGGAACTTGAAGTATGTGAAAGTAGTTCATATAATTTTCATCAAAGAGAAACTGAAAGGAAATTCAGTCAGTTGGTCAAGATTATAAATGTCCATTTAGGGCTTAAAATATGAACTTAAGTGGTGGTAGTGGGGCATTTAAATTCTTGCACCTAATTCTGTTGGAAGAAAAACCTGCAGGATTTTCTAATATCTTGTAGGGTTAGGAACTCTTCTGCAGTGAGGGTATAATGGTGTTTTACAGTAAGTTTTACCAAGAAACTGTCCTAACAAATCAAGTAAAATTAAATCAATGTAGACTTTGTTTTGGTATAATCACATTCAATAATATTTTAAAAATCTATATTTAAATTATGGTTGTATTTCTTCCTTGTATTGCTACAAAGCAAACACTTCATTCTTGAGTACTATAATGCATTTAAACTTCAGATAGCAAGCAAATATTTATATCAAGATTTAAGATATTTTAAACAATAGTGATACCTGGTTGTAATCCTACACACATGAGGCTCAAGCAGGAGAATCTGACAAGTTCAAGGCCAACCTGGGCTACATCGAGAGAACCATTCTCAAAAAAACCTGATTTGAGGTGTTAGGAAAAATTAATGGGATCTTACACACAGAGACTAACAAACTCAGCGGATCAAATAGTTTTCAAAACGAAGAAAATCTCAGGACCTGAATTTATCTTGTATTTCATTATTTTAATTATTATAAGAATTAAGTAAAATAAGACTGAAGCCACTGAAGTGTAATTTCAGTGAAAAAGGCCCTGTCTCTGAAAAATGAAGTTATATTTTTCTACTATTTCGATTCATGTATTAAAAAGTAGAGTATCTTGTGCCATAGTTCAAATTTGATCAGCCACAATGCCATTTGTGGGCCATTTGTGGGCTTATCCACATACAGAAAACACATATAAATTGAAGTGCTTGGTCGTTTTCATTTGACTATAATGAATATAAAGCAAATTATTAAGGAAAATAAGCAGTGTAAGTTAAATAAATTCCTAAGATTTTTAAATGCAACATTACTTAACATAATGTACTTCGAAATGTAAATGAAATATTCTTTAAAAGAAGTAAAATTCATTGAATTTTTACTGGACACCATTTTATGGTAATTTAAATAGTTGCTTATATTAACAAGTAAAATACATCAAAGCATGCCTGCAACTCATAGTCTTTATAATTCAAAGTGACATTCAACCATCAGACATGAATGTCTTAAAAGATAAGTACATTAAAATTTAGCACAGTTGACTAAATGAAATTCCAATGGCTTGAGACTATTATTGGGTCATTGCTGTGGAAATCAGAATTCCTGACATAGATGATTGATCCTGAGTAAATTATCCCAAGGTTCTTTATTTGGTCTCTGCTTGAATATTTAAGAAGATCTTATTATGTCTTACTGATTTTCTTACTTCTTTTATATGTTTATAATTATGTGAAAAGGGTAACCT
>NW_004524909.1:1095489-1102888 GCF_000260255.1 Octodon degus
CAGATTATGATCATGAAATAGAATTAGATTATGTTAGCATCTGGGCAAATGCCAGCCTCTGATTATCAACATCAAATGCCTTTTAGTGTTCTTGTGATCACTCTCATTTTTAACCAATTTTAAACTCAATTTTGTGATTTACCAAAGTAGACAAGCATGAAATGGATTTTTCATAAAAAGAGAAATTCCGAGTGAATAACAATGCTGAGAGGGTGTCACTTTTCTATGCTTTGAGTTTGCTATGTAAGCCCTGTTTTGTTATGAGAGAGCTCCGCGTTGCCTATTTTTTTCTGAGCTCTCATCTACCTGCATCCTCAAATGCTTATACAGAGATGTAAGACCAGTGTCAGGCTAAAGAAAATGGGTGCATGTTAACCTCTGAGTAAAAGCACGTTCATCCAATTCTACCTTATTTTCCTTTCTATAGAGACCCTGGTATCAAGCGTGATAGATGGGGAATCATGGCGTGAAAAGGGCCAATGTCTATGCCCTCATCTTTTCCAACACACACACATACGTATATGTATGCACACACACACACACACACACACACACACACACGACTATGTTCTTCATAAACAACAATGTTTCCATTGCTGCTGAGGATTCTCCTATTAGGGCAATGAGTCTGCCTGGAAAGATTTTTTTTTTAATTATTGCAGGTGGGGAGTGTGCAGAGTGGTTAAGTCGTTCCAGGTGTGAAGAGTACATAGTTCTTAAGTGTACAGGATTCATGTGAAGAGTATGTAAATTCATATTCTATGTTTCCTTTGCTGATTATGTAGTAAATTGTTTACCTTCTCTATTTCAGTTCCTGCCACTCTAGTAAGAGGACAATATTAGTTTAAATATTTAACAATAGTATATATATAGATATAGATATAGATATAGATATAGATATAGATATAGATATATAGATATCTCCTATAATATGGCAGTATTTGACAAGCCTTTAAAAGCCTTCTTTTTAGCAAATATTAACGTTTCTTTAGATCATATTCCATCTTAAAAACACAAGCTTGTGTCCCTGTAGCCTGTTTTCCAACCAAAATAAATACTCATTCCAGAAAGCTTTAGAAAGTAATTTAAATAGTGAAAATTATTACTAGGAACTGGAAGAACTGAAGTCTTCATTTGGTAACTGAGAACTTTATTGTGTATCAAACTTGAATATTTCCAAAGAATATAGCTCTTGTTTATATAGCATATTATAACAGTTATACCTTTATATTATAGGTATTATTATATTTATTTATATTATACATATTCTTACACCTCTTCTTTTACCTATTATACCTATTATTACAGTGGAATTCTAGATCTGTGATGACTGCTTAAATCCTGAGCACTCATTGTTACCCTTTACCTACACTTGTGTCACAGGTCTGCCTAGACTTATAAGCAGTAGACTATATTTTATTGGTGTACCTAGAACTTTTTCTTGAAGGGAAAGATCAATTATCTACATATGGGAACAACACAATTCTTGTCAACAATAAGGGCTACAACTGAGGTCTTTTCATTTTGCCACTCTAAACTGTTGCATTCATCATACAAATTGAGTTTGGGCTCCTTAAAGTTTACTGAGAGTAAATCTAGAGTTGAGTACTTTGGTATGTGAGAAATTTTTAGCATTTCAAGTTGTCCAGAACTTAATGCAATAAAAAAATGGGATATGAAAAATATAGGAGTCCTATCAGGAAGTGATTGATGATAGATTTCCCAGAGTATAAGCTCTCTTGTAAGGACAGTGGAGAATTATAATAACTAATTGAAACAACTTTAAACAGAAGTGATTTGGAATCAATAAAAAGATCACTTTTAATCTCAGTTTAGGTATCTATTTAAATATTACAAATTATAGTATCTTACAAATAACAGCTTTATAAATGTTCATTTCCTTAGTCTATGTAGGAAGAAATTAAAGACAACCAGCTTTTCAAGCTTTTGTCTCGCATTTATCAGCTAATGACAGGTGATGTAGAGGCAGAGGCAGGTAGAGAAGTGGGCCCCCAAATATTAGACCTGTATTTATTCTGTTAAAACTGGTTGTTTTTCTTGTTTCTTTCTTCTAAATTTCACATTGCACCATTTATTTTCAAAACCCGATATACTCATGTGAAATTTACCCCATTTTAGATTTTTCATAATTTGAATTGAATTGAAAAATAGTGAAAATATTAAAATATGTTTTATTGTTGGGCCAGCCAAATGGCACAGTGGATTAAAGTACCTGAAAGCAGGCTCAGGGGTGGGGGGTTCGATCACTGGGCCTGCTGTACCAGTCCCTCCCCCTGAGGCGTGCTGAGATTGCAATTGAGATTGGGCGTGGTGATATGCAACTGTAATCCCAGCTCTTGGGAAGCTGTAAACAGGCAGATCATTGCAAGTCAGATCTATTAGTGAGACCCTGAACATACTATAGACTCTTTGCTAAAATACAAAAAAAAATTTCATTGTAGAACAAACTTCTAGTGAAGCGCAATGTTGCTTCTTATTCTTATTAACTGTAACCTAATAACCTGCACTGATATTTAATGAACTCAAGTTTTTTCTACCCCATCTTCAAAATGACCTGAAGTAGCAAACAGTATGAAGTCATAATCTAGCTCTTAGATGCAGTTTACACTTTACTTTTTTCTCTCCTTGGTGCTAGGAATTGAACTCAGGAGTTTTATGCATGCACCTCTAATCCTCAATACTTTTAATTTCACTACTTATTTAATATTTTTCATTGTAATTCATGGTTGATGGTCTACTAATTTAGTAAAAAGCTGTCTGAAAAACTCCTGAAGAGTCAGTATTTTCAATTCAGTCTGGTTACAAGTAGCTCAAAGAATAATTCTTTTAAAACTAGCTTAATATACTTATATTTTTTAAAGTATTGTATTTTAAATGTTGGTATAAAGGTTACAAATAAGTTGGCAAAATGTACTACTCATTTGAAAGACAGTATTTTAATTTTTTATTCATGAGAATTGTGACTATTGACCTTGTAATAACAAAGGAGACAATTGTTATACTCAAAATCCCTGATAATAGATGAGTGTATTACTGAAAATCTCTGTCAGCCAGGGCTAAATATTTTTGATTATATTCATATTTCAATATAATTAAACTTATAGCTTTTGCATTAGTATTTTGAAATTTGTATCTGACTAAAAATTTGAATCACTTTAGAAGTGATTACAAATAAAGAAAAATCTCAGTGATTTTTGTTTATACAACTGACACAATTCTAAGTGCAAGAAGATAATACTTTGTGCCTTTGTGATCAAGCGTATAACTTTAAATTTTGTTTATCTAGGAAACAATTTATTCTATATTCAATTATGATATGAATATTACCTTGAAACACAATCTAATCACCTTTTTATTTATGCAAATAAAACCCAAATATACACTTAGCAGGGAATCAAAATTGTGGAGAACATTTATAGTAGTTTTTATCAATTTTTAATTGCAATAATCAGTGGAGACCCATTTTTCCTTTTTCCCCACAGAGTAGTTATATTTTATATCCTCTCTAAGTCAACATATTGTTGGGTTCTGAAAAGAAGAGAACCAGGAGAAGATAGGAGAAAGAGAAGGAGAGGTGGAGAATAGGAATTTGATTATAAAAACCAAGTCCATGGCCTCTGATTAATGTTCTCTCATTGCTAAGACAAAAATACCTGGAAATCAAAGTTAAAAGGAGGAAAGGTTTATATAGCTCATAATTTACAGGTGTTTCAGTCCATAATTTACTGGGTCCAAGGCAGGGTGGCACTTGCCAGAGGGGCATCCTAGAGCATACACAGTACATGGTAACTGAAGACAGCAAAAGCAAGCAAGGGAAAGGTAGAAGTCAGCCTCTTTCTGCCCTTTATGTTTTAGCTAGACTCCTGGGATTAGAGCACTGTTCATCCAATCAGTAGACTGACTCAGCAATCATTCATGCTTAATCCTAGCAACTTTAATCCTAGAAGTGAGCTACAAATCAATCACAGAGTCAGCTACTCCTGAAAACATCCTATGTATAAGTACATGAGGCTTTGGGGTGACATTTAGGTACAAATTATAAGAATCTTCCATTTTCAAGCTTGAAAACAGTGAAGTTCAGGCCAAGCATAAAGTACTAAAAGAGAGCAGGGTTCTAGTATAAATCCTGGTCAAAAATCTAAAGACTTGAGGGCCAAGTGTATCGGCATCACAGAACACTTGAGATGGATACCCCGCTCTAGCAGAATGAATTTACCCTCTTTGCCATCTTTCATTCAGTTAGAACCCTTCAGTGGACTGGATGATTCCCATGCACATTGGTAAATTAAGCTTAATTACCGAAAAATCCTTACAGTTCCACTTAAAAATAACTTACTCAACTTTTATCACTGTGACATCATACCTGAAAAAATGAACATAAAGGAAGAAATTTTTACTTTTTATAGCTTCAGAGGTTTCAGTCTATGATGATCTGAATATCAAACATCTTAGGCATAACATGGAACAGGTATTTTTCATCAAGTATTGATATATTGAACAATATTGATATATTGTACAATATATCAATACAGAATATGATGAAAAAACTTTTAAAACTTAGAATATATTTTTAAAATATTCATAAATAATTATGTAATTCTTATGTTTGCACATACCTACTATTAAAAATTGCCATCTTCAGTGCAGTTGCTTAGTTCATAGGTGTCAGTGTACACAGTTAGTCAGGGTGAGAATCTTTCAAATTAACTGCTAGATTCAAAAATATTCTGAAGATTCTCAGGATCATTGCCTTGCCCATCTTCTACATGTAATTGTATGGCTTGCCACTGTCATGTTTCCTAGCTCTTTTCCTTTCCCTCTCTTAATTAATTAGTCTTCAAGTTCTTGCCTTTGATTTAGTTGTATTATACCATTCTTTTGTATTTGTTTTTTTGAGTTCTTATACTAGGGAAATTATATGATATTTATACACGTGTGTCTGATTTACTTCACTTATGAATGAATATATCTTCAAGTGGCATCCACTTCAATATAAAGACTTCGAGTTTATCATTCTTTATAGCTGAGTAATATTCCATTGTGTAAAAATACCACATCTTTTTCAACCATTCTTCAGGTAATAGGTATCTTGGCTGTTATCCAAGATTTGGATATCACAAATTGTGCTGCTGTAAACATAGGCACACATATATCACTGTGATATGATGTTTTCAGATCCTCCAGGAAAATTCCAAGTAGAGGAATAGATGGATTAAATGGGATTTCCAGTCCAACTTTTCTAAGGAGTCTCCACGCTGATTTCCATAACGGTTGCACCAGTCTACATTCCCACCAGCAATGGAGAGGTCTTCCTATTTCCCCACATCCTCTCCAACATTTGTTGTTGGTTGATTTCTTTATGATAGTCATTCTTTCTGACATGAGATGATATCTCAATGTTGTTTTAATTTGCATTACACGGATGGCTAGTGATGTGGAGCATTTTTTGTATATGTACTTGCTTCTTTAATTTCATCCTCTGTGAAGTGTGTTCATCATAGATGACCACTTCTGGACTGGGTCTTTAACTTTGGGGCTCTAGTATTTTTTAGTTCCTTGTAAATTCTAGAGAGCAGACCTTTGTCTGAGTACTTATTTGTCATGATTTTTTCCAAATTTGTGTGCTGTCTTTTCACTTTGTTGGCAATTTCTTTTGATACGCAAAAACTTCACAGTATGAACATGTCCCAGTTGTTAATTTTTTCAAGTGTTTTCCATGTGATTTGATTTTTGTTCATAAACTTTTTGCCTAAACTTATGTCTTCAAGAGTTCCACCTACATTATCTTCTAGGAGATTTAGTGTCTCTGTTTTAATGTTTAGATCTTTAATCCATTTTGACTTTAGCTTAGTGCGTGGTGATAGACCTGGGTCAAGTTTTGGTTTTCGGCATGTAGAAAGCCAGTTTTTCAGTATCATTTGTTAAAGAGGCTATCTTTCTTCCAGTGAGTATGTCCAGCCCCTTTGTCAAAGGTTAGGTGGCTCAGTGTCTTTGTAGAAGCTTCAGCATCTTCTAATCTATTCCATTGATCCTCAGGCCTATTTTGCTGCCAGTATCATTCTGATTTTATCAGAGTAGTCTTGTAGTACAATTTCAAGTCAGGAATTGTAATGCCTCCTGCCTTGTCTTTATTACCCAGAATTACCTTTGCTATTCTAGGTCTTTTCTGGTTCCAAATAAATTTTAGGAATGATTTCTCTATGTCCGTGAGGTATGTCGGTGGTAGTCTGATAGCGATTGCATTAAATCTGTACAGCAATTTTGGTAGTATGGCCATCTTCATAATGTTGGTTCTCCCTATCCAGGAGCATGGAATATCTTTCCATTTTATGATATCCTCTACAATCTCTTTTTTCAGAGTACTGTAATTTTCCTAGAAAAGATCTTTCACTTCTTTAGTTAGATGAACTCCAAGGTATTTCATTTTCCTCAGTGCTATTGTAAAAGTTATTGTGTCTATAATTTCCCCCTCAGTTTGTTTGTTATCTGTGTAGAGGAATGCTATTGACTTTTGGGAATTGACATTGTAACCTGCTATGCTACTGAATTTCTGTATTAATACTAGTAGCTTCTTGATGGAATTTTTTCGGTCTTCCAATTAAAGTATCATGTCATCTGCAAATAAGAACCAGAATTTTGTTTCATTAATACTTTGAAATGTTTTCTTCGTCTCTATGGAATTAATTTCTAGTCTAATCTTTATGATTTCTTCCTGTCTTTTGGCTCTGGGTTTGATTTACTCTTCTTTTTCAAATTGCTGAAAGTGTAGCATCAGGGTGTTTATTCGTTCCCATTATGTTTTCCTAATGTGTGAGTTCATAGCTATGAATTTCCCTCTGAGAACTGCTTTCATCATATACCATAAATTCTAATAAGTTGTGCTTGAATTTTCATTGAGTTGTAGATATTGTTGAGCTTCTTGTTTAATTTCATCTGTGACACATTGGTTGCTGAGTAGGGAGTCATTTAATTTTTATGTATTTAGACTTTTTTCTGGTTTCTTTTGTCATTTATTTCCAGTTTCATTGCACTGTGGTCAGATAATATGCATGGGATAATATCTGTTTTCATACATATACTTAAGCATGACCTATGGTCCAGTATGTGGTCTATTTTAGAAGATGACCCATGTGCAGCTGAGAAAAGTGTGCATTCAGCTGTGTTTGGGTGAAACACTCTGTATATGTCAACCAAGTCTTTTTATTTCAAGCTCTCGTTCAGTTCTGTTATTTCTTTGCTAAGTTTTTGTGTGGTTGATAACTTTTGGGGATAAGGGGGTGTTAAGGTCTCCTGTTAAGATTATGGTATTGGATATTAGATATTTCATGTCCATTAAAATTTGATTTACGTAGTTGTGTGCTACCGTGTTTGCTGCATA
>NW_004524909.1:1111063-1112072 GCF_000260255.1 Octodon degus
AAACCTTTCCTTTCACTCATCAAATCACTGAAATGAAGATTTTTCTCTAGAGAGAAGAAAGTGATCTTTATGGGGGCATCAAGCGTACCTGAATTGTTAAAAAGCAGTGGATGCCAGCAATCTTCACCAGCCACAGGAGATACAGAAATGGTTGTGTCTCTACAGAAACAAACAGTTTTGGACTTTTGCTAGTGGCTTTATGGGTATATTTAATTATCTTTTCCACAAGAAAGTATCTTACCAAACCCAAAGTTATAAATATCCAAAATTTTAAAATTTGGAGATTGAAGAAATTCAGTCTGTGCTCACCTTACCAGGTAGCAGATCTTGGTTTAGGATCGACCTAGCAAGCATGAAGAAGGGGTAAAATTTTCTTCATACTAAGACAAATTTGAGCTTTCCCTCTTACTGCACAATAAAGGAATTGTACTGGGTAAACTCTGAGTTTAATCAAATAAAGAAACTGTTTGGAAACAAACAGGATTTTTCAGGGAAGCAATCTACCAGGTGAACTAACAGTTATCTGGAAAATGAGATGGAGGAGCTTAAAAGCAGATCTGCCTTCCTTCATTATTTGGTAGGGTGCTGGCTTACATTGTGAGCTTGGGTCCAGGCTATTAGTTTACAAGATTGCCATGGTCCAGGGAGATTTTGATGGGATTACAAAATTTAAAAATTAAAATATTCACTAATCTTACAGAAATATAGCCATTTGTCTATTTGTCTTAATTAATCACTTGCTGGTGTTAAATACCTATAGGTTTTACTTTTTTATATTCTCAGGAGAATAAAAATAGTAAAAACATTATTAAAGTGATAAATAACTTCAATGAAACAAATAATAAGAAAGAAATAATGGTTATTATATTGCATATTGTCTTCAAATTAGTTGTTCAGATTAACAGAGAAAGTATATAAAATTGTTTAAAAGTTATAAAAAATTAAAGAGTACAAAGAAAACATATAAGCATTAACTGTTCCTTTCAATATTTCAATAGATCAGCAGAAA
>NW_004524909.1:1112172-1112871 GCF_000260255.1 Octodon degus
TTATATATATAGACATATCCCATTCTTCTTTCTTTTCTCCTTTCCTTCACCCCAGTTATTCTTTCTCTTTGAGCAGTTTAATTCCTATTTACAGTATTGATTATACCATTTAGATTTTATTTAAAAATTGGGGTTTTTTTGTATTTAGTGAAAGTCTATAAGGTCTCACTACACAGATTTAACTCATAGTGTTCCTCCTTTTTTGGCCTCTCAAGCGCTGGGATTACAGGCACGCACCACCAGGCCCAGTCTCAATTGCTGTCTCAGTATGCCCTGGGGTTGAGGCCAGCACGGGACACTGGGGATTGAACCACTGAGCTATCTGGCCAGTCGAAGATTTTATTTACTTTTTCCCAGTTTTCCCAGCATCATTCGTTAAAAAGGCTATATTTCTTCCAGTGAACATGTTTGGCTCCTTGGTCGAAGAAAAAGTTTCTGCATATTTTGTAGTTCTGTCGGCATCTTCTAATCTGTTCCAATGATTCTCTGGTCTTTCTTTCCCAGTACTATGCTGATTTTATTGTGGTAGCTTTGCAGTATAATTTCATGTAAATGATTCTGATGCCTCCTGCCTTGCCTTTGTTACCTAAGATTCATTTTGCTATTTCTTGCCTCTTCTGCTTCCAGATGAATTTTAGCAATGTTTTTTCCAGGTCTGTGAGGTATACTAAAGGTAATTTATTTATTTACTTTTTTTTT
>NW_004524909.1:1113017-1132351 GCF_000260255.1 Octodon degus
TTTTTTTGTGGTACCAGGGATTGAACTCAAGACCTTGTGCTTGCCAGGCAAGTGCTTATTCTACTGAGCTATCTCCCTGGCCCCACTTTCCATTTTCTGAATTCCTCTTCAATGACTTTTCTCAGAGTACTGCAATTTTCACTTTATAAATCTTTTACTTTCTTTAGAGATCGATTTTTAAGTATTTCAGTTTTTTTCTGTTGTCATGGAAGGTACAGTTTTCCTAATTTCTCTCCTGTTTAGTTTATTGCTTGTGTATAGAAATGCTATTGATTTTGATTGTTGACTTTGAATCCTGTTATGTTACTGAGTTTGGTTATTTAATCTATAAGTTTTTTAGTGGAGTTTTTGGACCTTCTATATATAGTATCATTTCATTAGCAAATAATGATAATTTCACTTTTTCCTTTTCAATCATTACTCCTTTTCTTTCTCTCTCTTGTCTAATTGTTCTGGCTAATGTTTCCATAATTAGTAAATAGAAGTGATGAAAGTGGAATCCTTGTGTTGTTCCTGATTTTAAAGTGAAGACTTTCACTTTTGTCCATTTTGTATGTTGGCTCTTGGTGTGTCAAAGATGGTTTTTATCAGGTTGCAGTAAATATCATCTATTCCAATTTTTTGTAGGGTTTTTATAATGAATGAGTGTTGAACTTTGTCAAATTTTTTTTTGCATCTATTGTGACACCAAGTGATTTTTGTCTTTAGTTCTGTTGGTATGGTGTATTTCATTTTTCTATTTACAGAATGTTGAGCCATCCCTGCATTCCTAGGATAAATCTCACTTGGTCATAGTGCATGATCTTGATGGTTTGCTATATTCTGTCTGCTATTATATAATTGAAGGTTTTGAATCTATGACTATTAGGAAGATTGACCCAAGGTTCTCTTCTTTGCTTCAGTAATTCCCCCTGGTTTGATATCAGGGTAATACTTGTTTCCAGGATTAAGTTTGGAAGAATTGCTTTCCTTTCAATTTCTTTGAAGATTTTGAGAAGAACTGTCATTATATCTTCTTTAAATTTCTTGTAGAATTTAGTTGCGAATCCATCTGGACCTTTTCTTTGATGGTAGGTTTTTAATTACATTTTGAATTTCCTTGATTGGGGTTAGTCAGAATTTTTATATCTTCTTAATTCAGCTTTGATAATTCATGTGTATTTAGGAACCTATCAATTTCTTATGTTTTCCATCCTATGAGAGTTAACATTTTTGAAGTAAGTATTGATGATCTCTTGATTTTATGTAGGACCTATAGAGATTTCACCCTTTCAATTCCTTATCACATGAATATGGATGTTTTTCTTTCCTTTTTTTGTCACTAGATAGGTATGAATTTTAGTTATTCTTTAAAATAAACAATTATTAGATTCATCAATTTTTTATTGTTTTGTTAATCTCCATTGCATTAATTTCTGCTCTAACCTTTTCTTTTTCTTTTTTTTTTTTTTTTGTATTTTAGGGAAGGGTCTACAGAGTGTTCAGGGTCTCACTACAAAGCTGTCTCATAGTGATCTTCCTGTTTACATAAGTTCCTGCATTCTTTGGTCTTTGGGATTGATTTTCTCTTCCTTTTCTAGAAGCTTGAGGTGTGTACAAGGTTTTTCATGTGGCATTCTTCTTCCCTAAAAGCTTTTGATTGGATAGTTTTTGTTGGGATATACGGAATGATTTTAATGGGCTATGCATTGTAGATGATTTGATTTGCTTCCCCCCCAACAGCTTTTAATAATTTTTTCTTTTGTTCAATTTTGGAATCTTGATTATTACGTATCTTAGTATAGACTCATTTTGGTTATGGCCAATTGGAATTCTATATGCCTCAATTTCTGTATATCAGATTCTTTTCTCATGCTTGGGAAATTTTCTGCTACTACTTTTGTAGTCATTTTTTGTCATTTGCTTTGACGCCTGCTGTCTTGCTGATGCCTATAAATCTTATATTGTTTTTCTTTGCATCATTTTGCAGCCATTGAATTGTTATTTTCTTATTCTTTTTTATTTTTAAAGGCCTTTCTTTCATGATTACTAGCTTCAATGCTATCTACAAGGTCTAAAAGTCTATCTTCAGTTTCATTCAAGTGGTTTTGCTAGCTTTTAATGGTATTTATTATATCCTAGATGTCTGTTTGAATTTGTTTCATGCATTCTAATTCTTCCCTATATTGTTTCTTAAATGTTTCCATCATTTTTTATTCTCTATTTTTTAATTGATGTCTTCTTTTGTTGTTCTATTGCTATCATTTCAGTAATTTAGGTATGTGACTTCCAGGTTCATCTAAATTCTTATCTCCTGGGGTTTTTCTGGGTATGCTGCAGGTCTGATATTGCCTTTTAGTTCTTCAAATGAAGCTCCCAAACTTCACCTGTGGTAGGTAGAGATGGGGGGCATAGCCCAGGTCAGCATGGCTTAGCAATAATAGTGGGGTGGGGTAGCCTCAGAAAGGCTTCTAAAGCTTTCCTGTTGCTCTGCATGGCTTCTTTGATGGCAGGAGTTCTGGCACATGGCAGTTTTCCACTGCTCTAGTGGCCATGGGGTTTAGGGTGGAGCAGGGCCCACCATGGTGCCTGAAGCTGTCCTGGCCTCAGCTTCGCTTCTGTGATTGGTTGAGGAGGGTTAATTTTTAAAAAGACAGTTTTAACAATGGTTTTACTTGTACTCTCTTTTTTTGTACAGAGGATTTTTGAAAATCATTACTTACCATTACTTTGCTGATCTAATTCTTCCTTATTATATTTGCTTTTATATCTTCTAATGTGACACTTTTAAATTCTCAAGTAAATTATACCCTCTCCCATTTCTGTCAGCTGACATAAAACTTTAGTGGTAAAATAAATGCAAATTGGAGAAACTCTCTCATACTTATACCACTTAATAAACAAATAAATCTACTTATGTACATAATATTGTCACCTTGCTTGCTTTTCAAGTGAAATATATGATCCCTATGTTATTGAAGTTTAGGTTACTTATATGTGCTGAAAATTTTTTCTGACCTTTCACACTTCATAGCTTCATTTTATCAAATCTCTTCTCTGAATGATCTTGTTTATTTTTTCATTATGATGGCCAAAAATATAAAAATATATCACAATAAATTCTGTATTTTAAAATTTCCTTATTTAATTATTTCTTTTCTTGTCATTTACTAAGCTATTTCTCTTCTCGGTATTTTGCCCAAAATTCAAAATGGTGTTGTTAACTTTACAAATTACCTTAACTCAATTTCCAAGAAAGGAACTCTCTATAGATAGTGATTTGATTCAACTTTGGGGTGGAAAGCCTGGGCTCTGAGTCTGAAAGTCATAGGAAAGCAAGGGCTGACTGAATCGTCACCAGAAGCAGGGACAACTGAAACAAATTTGTAACTGTCAGGTTAAAATGGAACAGAAACTTACTTAGTACATCAGTGTTCTCTGCTCCATGTAATTCTCAGGGTCTTGCTCACTAAGCTCAGGCTCTATGTCTCTGCAACATCTCAAAAGCTAAATGTGTTCTAAGGTGTTAAAAATACAATAAATATATAAAATTATGTTTAAAATACATTCTTTAAGTTACATGCTATAATAATTTCAAATATTAAGCAATACCATAAAAGAATTTTATAATGCTTTTTAGATAGCTCATTGCCAAATGTTCATAGGATCTCAGAAGTCTGAAGTTGATTTGTGAGTTATAATCTTACAATCATCAGCATATTCACGCTTACAGCTTGAAGTTTATATTTTTGTTTCTATATTCTGTTGTAGGTCATCAATATGTCTTTTGTTAAGTGGAAAACTGCATCTCATAGAATATTTATATATGTTAGACAAAAATAAAACAAGCCATCTTTTAAATATTTTGAGTTTCTCATGGTTCTTCTCAGGTTCTTTAAAATACTTTTTGTTGTTTGGCTAAATTTGTGTTTTAAATGCAAACTCAGACACCTTATCTTAAAATGTTGCAATTTTTGTTCAGTTATATTATGGCCAAGATTCTAAATTATCCTATAACTTTTTTCAAGAATTAGGTACAATTATAATTTTTCAAAGTGTTTGGGTAAGGTATAAATATGAAAAAATTCTACAAGACTTTGTAATAATGAAGCAAAAGCATTACCTGATTATCTACTTGCTGAAAAAACATCAAAATACATTAGGTACATTATTTTATGAGTGTGTGTGTGTGTGTGTGTGTGTGTGTGTGTGTATTTGGAAGCAAACAGATGTTATCAACTCTGTGATTATTACTTGACTATCTGTTTCAGAAAAACAGCACATTTGCAATATGTTTGTTCTTAAGTCAGAGAGAAGATGAATTGGAGCAGAAAAAAAAAATCATGTTGAAATTTTTATCTGATCCTGATCCATTTAATCTTGTGCTCAGCTCCCTACCAGCACTTTTCTCTTAAACTTGATTATCAGTAGAAAAACACTCCTTATGAAACTAGAAAGAAAATCCTCCTAAATCCAGACTCCTGTGAGGTCTGTTGTTTTCAGTAAGTCATAGAACTTATATGATGTATTTGTTTGATTTAGAGTAGACTTGTGATTTTTGTTGCTGTATTTGTTTATATTGTGCTTATTTTCTGGAAAATAGAAGTTCTTAAATCAGTTGATGAAAACTTAAAATGAATTCACAAAACTCTATGGAGGTTTTTGTTTTGAAGAATTTAACTTTGTGTAAATAAAATTGCTTTATTCTTAATGTAAAATTGGGTCACAATAATTTTTTTTTAGAAATACTGAAGAATTTGTGGGATCTGCATGTACTGTTTGGGCCACTGTTTGTGTTATAAATTACAGTCATTTGCAAAAACACCTAGAGTTTGAAGCTATAGTTATCTGCCTTAGAATGGAATGAAGCAAGTAGAATCCCAATTCTCTTCCCACTTAGTGACCTGGGAGGGGAGCCTTGCATGAGAAACCAGCAGAACAAAAGCAGCTCTACTGACTTGTGTAGGACCTGAACCTATAGTGGGGTTCCAAATTCCACTGAATGAGTCACACTGGAAAACATTTGATTGAAATATTACACTAGAAAAATTAACATTATGACTGCTACAATTTGCTTTGAAAATGTACCTTCAAGGCCTACGCTAAAGGCCTAGTCACTAGTCCATGACATTTTTGGGAGAGAAGAGAACACTTAGGATATAGAGCCTCTTAGGAGGCAGCCAGGTCATTGGACTTGTTGCCTTGAAAGAGACTTAGGCCTCCAGGATGACTTTCCTTCTTTCTTTGCCTGCTAGCTGCATGGGATGAATAGCTCATTCCTTTATAGCTCATTGTTCATCATGGTGTGCTGCCTCATTTCCCACCTGAAAGCTACAAGGCCAAGTGACCATGGACTGAAACTTCTGGAAATATGAGTCCAAATAAACCATTTCTCTTAATGAGGTGCTTATCTTAGGTGTTTGGTACTTTGAAAGAAAACTTAAAGCAAATTCAAACAAAAACAATGTTAGACTCCTGTCTGCTTTTTTTATATTTTTTAAAAAAAATTATTGAGAAACAATAGCAGACAGTCTCAAAACCAATTAATAGGACAGCTTCAATAATTAATACATTGCATATTGTTGTCTTCATGGTAGTTATTCATAGTACAAGATGAAGACATGATATCCTGTCCAAACTTTATTAGTACAAATATTCTTCTCATTGAATTAAGAAAAACTAGCCGTATATCTGCTTTTAACATAGGCTTCTTAATCTAGTATGCTGGAGTTTAGCAGGTCATTTGGGGCATAAATTAAATTTTATCTCCATAATTCCTTGGTCCCCACCTCCTGTGATTCTGAACATACACTTTTTCTCAGCCAAGTTCACAGGGGATTTGAATGAAAAATAGTGTTTTGTGTTATACCTAGGTGATCTGCCTAATAGCTCCAGATTAATATAGCTACCATCTTGCTAAGAGAACTCTGTGGTTTTTGTGTACTTGATTTTAAGCACTGTATTTGATTGATGTTCTTGAGAAGATATTTTCAGTGCCTTGCTAAAAACAGGAGTGTGTATCTAAGAAGCTCATCAGTCCAATGGATGCTACAAATGTGATGCTTTCCATTTTTAGATAGAAAAGTGTCTGTCCTGGAATGTTTTTGGTCTGTTTCTAGCAGGGGCTCATTTTCACCATTCCTAGAAATATCATTTCACTTGACAGCTTTTCATTAAAAGAGAGAGTGAATGTGTCAGTGCACTCAAGGGAAACTATATTTATCAGGAATTGTTTTTACATACTGTAGGCTCTCTGCTGTCCTGGAAAGACTGTACAGACCTGTCAATCCCCACTGTTTCTTGCCTAATGGGCCTAAATAGTGCCTCTGCCTAGTGTGTAGCACTTTATTACTAAAGAAACAGGTAGAATGTTAAAGACAAATGAACTGGTTAGTCACTAACAGATGAATTTTTGTATGAAGAAAGTTATCATTATATTTTCTCATTAAATCTCTATTTTTTGTCTTAACCATGTCTAATACCTATTTTTTTCTGCTTCATAACTAGATAGTTCATAATGGGACTGGATCTGTGTTTGTATATCACTTTCGCTTATGGCTCTTGTTTGCTATTTATTACATATTTTCCTAATGAACCATAAGGAAGTTGCTATCAATGTTAAGTTAATAAGGGTGTTTTAGGGTATCACATTGTTCTGCTTTTGTTATTTTTGTCTGCTATGATATCAAGAGACAGTTTTTATATATTTCACTCTATAAACACTTCACAAATACAATTAATGACAGTTATGATACCAACATCTTAGACATCCAGTAATGTACTGCAATCATATACTGAAAGAAATTGAAAGCTTAAATACACTTCCAAGTGATTTTTAAAAACAATGTTATTTTTCATCTAGCAGTACAGTCTACATCTCAGTTTCATTTTCACATTGACTGGTTCACTGGTCAATCATATAGTAGTTATGTTAACTGATAATTTCTTGATTAGCAAGTAAGATGTATAAGCATGGATAAGATTTATTAAGCATCATTGAGATTGTGTCATGTACTGTAAAGTCATCATGAATATAATTTTGATCTTTATAAATTCCTTGAAGGGCAGGCCAAATAGCTCAGCAGATTAAAGTGCCTGCAAGTAGGCACAGGGGCCGGGTGTTTGAACCCCAGGCCTGCTGTGCCTGCCCCACCCTCAGGGTGTGCTGAGATGGCAATTGAGACTGCGCGTGGTGGTGCGCACCTGTAATGCCAGCTCTTGGGAGGCTGTAAGTAGGCGGATCACTATGAGTCTGATCTGGTAGTGAGACCCTGAACACCCTGTAGACCCTGCCCTAAAAATACAAAATAAATAAATAAATAATGAAAAAAATAAATTCCATGAATTGGCTGCTGACAAAAACTACAACTATGTTTCTTAGCAATAGAAGCAATATTGTCTGAATTATAAGGGTGTCAAAAATAAAGCATAATATTTTTGCCTCTGGACCTACATTTGCAACCAAGGACTTTAGAAGAGTCATTGGAATCTCTGAATTACAATATCTTCATTTGCACAGTGAGAACAGTTTATTAAGTTTTGGGGGTAGTTAAATGTGATACAGCAGGTCAAAACAGCATTTGGCATATGACTTTGGTTTCAATAAAATTAGCAGATATTACGAGTTAATATCATTAATGCTACACAGTGCAAAGGAGAAATAAGCTGCACTTAGGCCTTGACTCTCAGACAAGGCAGTTTTAACATACTTTATGCTTTCTCTGTTTCTCTATTGACTGCAGAACTAACTCCTGACAGGCCTGATTAATGAGTTCCTTTTCATTTTTATTAATATGCAGATAGACTGCTATAGAGCAATAGCAAAGTAAGCCCCCCAGAAAGGAGAAAAAATGGTTTGTAAAGCATGTGGACTCTGCATCATTTATTTTTGTGATACAAAGCTAAATATTGCCTACTGCATACATAGTTCACAACATTTTGCTAAACTGGCAATGGACAAAAACAACTGAAGCTTTTGCTTCAGTAGCTATGAAAAACTGCATTACCCATTTTGGAGCAATAGAAAAACTTTAAGAATCAGAGTTGATAATTAAATTTCAGACTTCTTTAAACCTTTTCCTGTTGCTTGTAAATACAGAAATATAGAAAGAAAAGCCAAATTCAGAGAAATTTTGTGTAAGTATAATAAAATGGCACAGGGTTAATTTGAATGCTGATATTTTGCAGTAATATTCACTGTGGTGAGAGCAATTATTAGGCCAGTTTTACATTTATGAGAAAATATATTACATTTGCAATAAAATATAAAATATATAGAATAAGATAAATATGAAATTTATAAAATATATAGTGTAAGATACCAATGATAGCTAATAATTTGAAGTCAGTCTATGTTAGGCATTGTTAAGTATACTTTACCTGTATAAATTTATTCTAATGGATATTACAACGAATTAGTCAATAGTTTCATTTTTAAGAAAAAATAATGAAAGTAAATTAATGGAAGTTTCATAATTTATCCACAGTCATATACTTATTGCATGGAAGGTCTACATGTTGAACTCTGCTTGGTTCCAGAGCTGATAAGAGTTGTTGTCATGCTACAAAATGCGAAAGCAGTAAATATTCTTGTGTTTATCAAGGTTTTTTTTTTTTTTTTTTTTTTTAGGACTATAAGAAAATGTCTCTTTTCGGCATTTAAGAATCTTTTAAATGGCCAGCCTGATAGCTCAGAGGACTAAAGCACCTTCTTCTGCAGAGCGCAGCAGCTGGGGGGTTTGGTGTCTGGCGTGCTGCACCGCGGGGCACGCTGAGATGTGGATTGAGACAGGCATGGTGGTATGCGCCTGAAATCCTACCACTTTGGGAGGCTGAAATCAGAAGAATCACTACGAGTCCAATCTACATAGTGAGACCCTGTAGATCCTCTAGATCCTGTCCTAAATACAGAAAAAAAAAATTATTGGTTCAAATAACTAATTATTTGTTCAGATAACAAATAATCTTTATTGGTTCCCACACTGTGTAGCAATCAGAAAGATTTGAGGCTATCAAAATTTGTGACAGATAAAGTGCCCCATAATATGAGAATGTTTGCAATTTGCTTTAAGAACTTGGAATAAAATGATTAGTATTTTTCCTATGGCTATGCCCCCTTTAATGTCAAAATCCTTGTTAGAATTATCATAGAGAATAAATTTCATTTTATATTCATTCTATGTTAAGTATTCACCGTGAAAAAATGTAGAAGGGACTTGAACTACATGAATCCTATAACTTGATGACCCACTTTTCAGTGGTCATAGTCTTGGCGTTCTCAGAAGAGTAGGTAAGGAAATCACAGGCTCGAAACTAGCATGAGCATACTGGTGAAACGCTGTCTCAAGATTGAAATTATGACAATAATAATAATAATAATAGTAATACATCTTGGGATATAGTGCAGTGAAGGCCCTAAGTTCCATCCATAGAGCAAAAGAAAAACTAACTGAAGACAGCACCTTTAACAGCTTGCTCCCTTTACTGTGTTTATTTTTCCCATTGAGAATCCTGATGCCATTACAACACCGCCTGTAGTTCCTGTTCCACATCCTGTAGCAATGACGCAGCCCTTGTCTTCCTTAGATTTTGAAGACTTTTCATCGTCGTGTGGAAAGAGATCTTCCAGTCCTTTCTGGCATCCAATTGATAGGATAATTTTCCCAGGTAGGTCCTCAGCCATGCTAGATTAAAAAGCAGACATTCTCTATTGCTACACTTATGGTTTCTTTTGTCTATTATTTCTACCATTGAGAAACTGGAGGCGTTGTCACCATTGAAATGAACTGTATTGTATGAAAGTGGTGGTCAGTACCTAAAGAATTCAAGAGAATATATTATTGTGATGTGCTACTCTACATTTTTGTGTAAAATTCTGAATTGTGAATGTAACATTGTCAGAAAGTGAGTTACTATTTATTTTCTGTTTAATCTATATAGAATGTATATATGAAGGCTGGGGAGATGGCTCAGTAAAATAAACACTTGCCTGGCAAGCACAAGGGCCTGAATTCAATCCCAGATTCTGCCAAAAAAAGGTAGTATGTTTTGAAATCCTCTACAGAAATTAGTATGTATGGTTAATACAATGTGTAATACAGAATTATGGGAGATGTTATAATTAAGCATTAAAATAGTATTAGAGACATGTAGAGACAATAAATTTCATACAGTCAAGTTATATAAAGCTATGATATTGTGGACAATATCATCCTTGCTGAATTTCCACCAGTGCGAAAGATGTGAAATTACTCAAAGAACATATTTCACAATATAGAACATGAAAAAGGAATTAATAAACTAGAAGACAATGAGATGGTGCTTGATGACAATGAAGAATCTTTTTATCCAATGACTCAAAATAAATACATATGTCCGTACTTTTCTACTTATTTCCCACACTACAGTACAGTCAATAAATCACAACATGCAGCATGGATACATTGGTTTTCTAATAATTGTTTTTCATATATACACAAAACATTTGCTGAGATTTCCTTTCTTGTAGCTGTGGCACTGACTGTCTATTCAAGAAATTGGATTGGATTCATAAAAAATTCCCTGTATCACTAAAAGTCTATAATATTATGTGCACTTTTTATTTTTTACTTTATAAATGTTCTTTGGATAATTTCTATCAAACCTAAAAAGCAAAGTGAAGTAAAATAAGTTTGATGTACAAAAAAGATGAAATTGGGACCGGGGATATAGCTCAGCAGCACAGAAACTGCTTGGTAAGGACAAGGTCCTGAGTTCAATTTCTGGTACCAAAAAAAAAAAGGACGAAATAATTTGTGATAAGCAAAAACATAAAACTGGATCAGATGTGAGTACTGGTGGGAATAGCAACTGGCTGTTAACTGAGTCCATCTATGGACATCATCACCTGACTCACAAATGAGTTATGCAAATGACTTACATATAAATGGAGGCGCAAGGACAAATAACTGCATGAGAGAATGTGCTTCTTCAGGTTTTAGTTCTACATGAACACATAGCTGAAACTGGAGAATTCACTAGAAGCATGGAATCTGACGTGACAATAGCTGATGACCCTGGGAAGGCTGCTCTTTATTCTGCTTTAAATGATAGTCTGAATAGGGCAGCATATCTTTGCTAAAGGGCTTTCCTCACTGCATTGCCTCAGCTATACAGTGAGTTAACTGACTCTGCTCCACTATGCAACACCCTCAGGAGATCTTCAAGCCATGCCGTGTTCTGTAGATGCTGGCTCCTTATTTACATGAGTTTCTTTCATTTAAACATGGTGCATCCTAAGAGATCCTTAAATTGCAAAACTTTAAGAATGAAAATTTCCTATATTCTCAGGTATTTCTCAGCACATGAAACAATTTATCCCCAGCTCTTCAATGGGGAATAATGGGCTGGATTACTTTGGAGCTAAAGATCTCTGATAGTAAAAGGATTTTTCTCTCTTAAACTCGAAGCAAGGGACATGATGCTATGAGGGGCAGAAATGAAGACCTAGAGCAGGCATGTTTGTCATTACTGAGTCCAAAACAGGAGTTGGGACCTGTCATAGCATTGTAAGGTGAATATTAATAGGAAAGCCCCAGTCATGTCTCAATGCCAGTATGTCAAGTTTCTTCATGAAATGGGGGACAGAGTTTCAGAGAATGTATCACATTGTGGACTCCTATGTGTCTCTGTGTCAACTAATTTGACTTTAGATCTCATTTGCTGTTTATTAGTTTTGTCGTAGTGAACTGGGCTATGCCATACAATTATGCAAGTTGTGTACTGTCCGGTCATTTTCAGCAGGTTAATATTCAGCAATTGTACTGAGGGCCACTCAGGAGACTTCAACCTAAAGGTAGGGAAGCCTTTTTCCATTTCTGAAAAGGTACTGAGTGTCATATGCCCTAAGGGTTCAGGTTCACTGCTCTAGGTTTCAATATCTTCATCATATTTTTCTCTTCAAATGTGGCTGTGCAGATTATAGATAACATATGGGAAGAGCCTCCAACAGTACAGCAAGCTGATTAAGAGATGTTAGGTTAATAGGAATCTTGCTTAGTGCTCAGCAAAGTGTGTTAACACATGGGAATTATGTCTGATATTCTCTAGGAGATATGAATTATTTATGGAAGATAAAAGTTACATATTAACTGTACTGAGTGTGGTCAAGGAAATCAGATAATGCTTTCTTCAGGTAAGGCTTTTTTGACATTTCACAATATGTAAATATTGAAAGAAATAATTAAGCAAATATATTTAAATCCTTGTTTTGAAAAAAATACATATCATTATGATCTATAATATGGAAAATAGCCCTGGAGAGGAAGCCTACAATGAAATGTAGTCATATGTTAACATACAGAAAAAATTTAGTGGAAAAGCCTTTGGAGTTAGATTTTAGATTAGACTGTTTTTCTGCTCTTTATATTATTGTTTGAGCTCTAGCTTCCTTAGTGAAAGAAGATTGCATAACTAAATTATGCTAAGCTCTTATTTTAAGAATTAAATGAGAACATAATGCAAATTACTGTTTTTTATAAATGTCTATAGGTGTATCACATGATGTCCTATAATATGCTCTTTTAAAGTTCATGGCTAATATACTAAAACTAAGCTGGATTTTGCATAGTTGAAGAGTTGAACTACAGAGCAAATATTGAGGTTAGGTGTTACCTATAAGAGGAACAGATGGCATACCACTATAATGCTAATTTGAAAAGTGTGTTATGAGAAGACACAAGGCAATTCTTCTGCCTTTCAGTTTCAACGTTTTCTGCTTGGGTATAGAAAGATTCAGGTTGAAATCCCTGTTGTTTTATTTTTATATTATTATGAAAGCATTCCTTCAAGCCTCTTAAAAAGAATTTTTGTGTGAAAAAGTTTTACAAATAGTTATGTAGAAGGATTATGGAAGTCTAAAGTTAAGATTTCTAACCTGCTGCTGTGGAAAAAAATCATCCTCTTTGCATGTGATTAAGAAAGCGCTTTAGCATATTTCTGTGTGCAAAAGATTTTGCCTTTCAGTATATTTTGGTGAGAAGAAGTTTTCAAAGCAATTAATAATGCATTAGCTGACAGCTTTTCACTGCCTTTTTTTAATTCAAATGTCTCACCATACCACTTTGAAATTCATTCTCAGCCATCTGCCAAGCTAGGTACTTTTACCACTTTGTGTTTTACATATGTGTCCTACTTTGAAAGTCTCAGCATTTTTCTGGCTTTGTTTTCTATAGACACCAAATTCAGATAACTTTAAATGTGTGAATGTTCCACATTTTTACACAAATATAAGTATCACAGAAAATGTACATATTCTTATTACTTGAAATACAGTTCATTAAGCTCTAAATATTTGAGAGATTATTTCTTGATAAAAGTCTTGATATTTTTGTATTGTTTAATAGATTTATTTGATACCTACAAAATAAAATCCTAAAATTTTTCTTGATTCTTGATTTTCCCATCCATATTAAAAATATTTTCTATATCCACTCTTGATAGGACAGTGTTTACAGCCCTACAAGTATTGTTTCTGCCAAACAACAGAATAAAATGCTTGCTTCTTATGTCCACATAGTAAAGGCAAATAGAATAAATTATATTTAAAAAGATCAAGGTTATGACAAAGAAAGCCTATGAATATTTACTTTGCACTTAATAAACTGAAGAAATGATTCTTCCCCAGAAAAGATGTGTCCATAACTTAATGGCTATAATCTATAAATGTTACTTTTTATGGAAAGGAGACTACATATTTGATACAGTTAAGAATTTTGAGATGTCATGATAATTATGTTCCATACATATGGAACTTACACATTACAGATATCTTTACAAAAGAGAAACAGATCTTAGGTCCCATGTCCAGCACTGGAAGGCCTGAAGGAGAATAGTTGCACAGGGCATCGGAGAGCTTTGTGAAGCTCTACAGCTTCTACAGAAGAATACCAACACCCACCAGAAGATGGGTGGAAGGGCAAGATCAGGTTGTCCCCATTAGTCTTTGGAGGGGCCTGGCCCTTGAAGTTACTGTTGACTCCAGAGGTGTGAGGGGAGATTTCTATTGTTTTAAGCCACCAGGTTTACTGCAATAAGGTAAGGCACTCACCAAAAACTAATTTAGGAATCTAGTATATTCTAGATGTAAATGTGTGGTAGGTATTAGTGTTAACGTTGTACTGTGTATTCTTTGGGTCCATCAATACTGCGATGAATACTATCTTTTCCTTAACATTTTTGAAGAGGTTGATGTGACTTGCCTAAGGTCTCCCAAAAGCACTGGGGCCAACATGTAAGAGTGTATGTCTCAAATTGTGTACTGAGTCAATATACTCAAGTGCATTATTAATATACTATTCCTTCAAAAGGATGTGAAATACTATTTGTATCCCATTTCAGTTAGTTATTAACTGAAAGAAATGAAAATATTTTCTTTGCATACATGATTCATTGCTACTTGCTATGGAGAAAACAGTTAAATATATCTCTTGTTTATGTCTATTCTTTATTTCTTCTATAAAGATGATTTTCACACAAACCTGTCCAACTAAGAAAATAAGAAACTTATAAGACAGGCTTTCAAATTATTTGTGATTGAATGCAAGCAAACAAAAACAAGAAGTAATCTTCTGATTTATATATGAATTCTCCTAAGTGTTGACAGTTGCTTTCTCGCCATGAAAATCTCCGCTGTGCTCACTCAGCTGAGTCAAGGGAAGTCTAATCCAAGAAAATGTTAAATTTTTGTTTTACATTCCCTAAGCAAAGAATAAAGCTCAGCATGAAATCACAAAACATACATATAAATACATCTGCTCTAAAATGACCACACATATGCATTTATGTTTCAAATGGTTTTCTGTTTTAATTTAAATTGATAGTAATGTATATTTTTTCTCCATTTCCTTTTACTTAATCTGTAACTTGCTAACAAAACACAATCAAAGTTTGATCTGATTTTGTTATGACTATTTTATAAAATTTGGTGCAGATTGAAAAAGGATTTATTAAATAACAAATCAGTATCAATTGGTTCTGTTCATTGGTCTACATTTCTGTCTTCAGTTTCAATACATTTCTCACACAGCATTGATTTCAGAGAGAGAGAGAGAAAGAGAGAAAGAGAGAAAGAGAGAGCAATACTCTGTGATTAAAAAATAATTTTTAGCACATCGAGTTAGAATTAATAAGTAGTATGCACTTATTTTGACTAATTCTGCTACATTGATCACTGAAGTTCTTTTAGACCAAATGAAAAATATTCATTGACAATAAATAAAGCTATTTAAAAGACTAGAAATGAATTCACTGTTGCTTTGGATGAAATTTATGTTTTGTATAGTTTCATTGACATGAACATAAATCTATTAGTCCACTCCCAGCTTCTTCTCAGTAGGGAACTGGCAATTCTCCCTGCCTTCTAAGTTGTGGTCTTTGGCCAGAGAAGCTGGACATTACTTTCTTACACTGTATGTACTGAATCTATCTTGTTTCCTAACTTCTATAGGATCCTATGACTTACCATTTGGTATTGCACCATTGTTTCCTTATTTTATGACCTGAATTTCTACTTCAGGTGTTCCTTTGATGTAGAACCTCAAACTGTTCAAAGTTCATTTTGTGTACAGCCTTTGGGCGGTCCAGTTTATCCCTGTACTAGAAGCATGTGCCTTCTCTGCTTGTTAACTCAGGAATGTCTTTTGTCATCTGCCTGGTTTGGCAGCTTTCTCTCTCTCTGGAACATTCTGGCCTGCTCCATCAGTGTTCTTTGCAGCAATAGCAATTATATTTTCCTCTTGGCAGAAAAAGTTCTTTTTTAACTAAAAGTGCATTCCACCATGAAGACTGCATGCCACTTGCTGACAACATCATGTCAGTGGCAATATCTTTTATCTGTGAGGTACAATGTTTATATAGTAAAATGCACAGTGCTTAAGTGCACAGTTTGACAAATGTTTACATCAAGCTACGTAATTTTTTTGACTAGTAATAAAGATCCCTTATGGTCTTTATCAATCCACAGTCTACTCTAGACAATCTGCTTGATTTCTATCACATTAGTGTTTCCTGGGCTTGAAACTCATATAGAGGCTATCATATAACATACATTATAAACTGCTTCTATTTGTATCATATGTCCCATATACTTAAAACTTCTTTCGCTTAGCATACTGGTTTGAACATTTGTCTGTGTATTTTCATTCATGAAAGCATTTTTTTTGCTAATAGAAGGAAGTTTTTCTATTCCATGCACATGCTAGAATGCACCTATCAGTTCTGCACTGATGATATTTGACTGTTTCCATTTGGGGGCTGTTATGATTAAAGCAGTTTAAACATCTTTGTGCAGAGAATAATTCCATTAGAATACCAAAAAAATGAAATTGCTGTATCACAAGGTTGGTATTAACAACTCAATATTACAAGGATATTGCTAAAGAATTTTACAGTCACCACTAGACAGTAAAGAAGATATCAAAACTTTCTCAGGGGGCTGGCCAAATAGATCAGCAGATTAAAGCTCCTGCAAGCAGGTGCAGCCATGCAGGGCATGTTGGTGCACGCCTGTAATCTTACTCTTGGGATGCTGTAAACAGGCAGATCACTACAAGTCTGGTCTAGTATTGAGACCCTGAACACCCTGTAGACCCTTCCTTAAAATAAAAAAAAAACCCTTCTAAGAACTCAGTCAACAATTCAGTCTTCATCTGGTATTCATAAGCCTGACTATTAATTTCTTGATAAGTACTATTAATAGAGAAAGAAAAATATTATTTTAAAAGAAATGTTAGAATCTCAGGATTTTTATAACATTTGGATGACAAAAATATACTTTTCCTTAGTGGTAGAGATTGCACCCATATTTTCCTTCTTCATTTGGTAAAGGTTGGGTTCTTTCTCTGCTATGTGCCCTCTTAAAGAGAATAGCTATTTGTGTGGAGTGAGCATTGGTTCTTGAGAAAGGAAGTTTATTTTTCTTTTAAAATTGCTCCTTTTGTAAGAAGCACAGATACACATAGAGTACACAAGAAAGTAGAGTGCATCTTTTGTATTAAAAATGTATCACATATATTATTATGAGCATGTTGGTAATGGCTTTTTGCAAAAGGCAGATATGAAAAAAGGAGGTTGTAGAGCATTGCACTGGTATTTAAAATTTCTTAGACAACTCTTCACACTGGTATTTATATTTAGATCATTTGGTTCCCTAGAACCCTTCATGTTGTATTTTACTTCCAAGTCTACTTACACACTTGCACCGGTAGACAAGTCCCTGATCCTGAAGCACCACAGTGTTGTGGCACCTCTAGAACATCGAGGTTTCTCTCAGGCTGTCCATGGATGATGAGTTGCGAGTAATGGAAGATGTATCTGTAGCAGTTGGAATATGGCCCATGGGAGACTGGATTATAGGAATAACACAGTCTTTATTTATTTGCTGAGTCCGCTACACACTTCATACCCTTAAAAATTGGGGGCATGCACCACATATTTCTTTGGTCCTCTTTTATATAGGTTCCCTGGTTGCCATGACAACCACAATGGAATGGTGTACCCAAAAGTGTGATGTTGGTAGTTTGTCACTGAAGTGAGGTTATGGCCAGGCATTGAGATTCACAGCTACATATGGGCATATTCAACTCTATTTCCTTTCATTGGTCCTACTTCTTCCTTTGTCTCTTTCACATTTGTGAAGTTCTAACAAGGCAGGGTAAGAGTGAAGAATGGGGCAATTTAGGCAGGGTCAGATAGGGGTGACCCAGCCAAGGTGACCTATCACTAGAACACAGAAGACAAGGGTCAAACAGAGTTGATTCTGCCTCAGTCTCTCGTATTTCTAAGGTCAAGTGGGTACTATGCTAGAACTTCTTTGGCTGAGGACAAAATTAACCAAAAGCTGCCATCCCCTACATATCTGCATCTGAAAGCCACAGACACAAACTTCTTTTGTTACTGTATTTGGCCATACCAAGAAGTAAGGTATTGTTATGTTGGGGAAAACAAAACTTTTCATCTCTGAAGCACTTGTTGTTGTCTGTCTCCTCCTTCTCCTATACCAACTGCAGCTGATCTAATATGCAAGCAGCTTCATAGCATCCTGTTACCTCACTCTACAGCCAGCTATAAACCTGCTACTTTTGAATAACTGGCTTCGTTCTGCTTCTGTAATTTAGCTTGCTTGTCCCTTCCCACCACCGCCTCTACGTAAGGCTCTCTTACCCAAGGCTTGGGGCTCAAACTTTAGAATGCCAAACTCTTCTGGGCCTGCAAGCATAATAAAGCTTAGTTCCTCCACTTCTCTGGGTTCTGGTTTCTCCACTTCTGGTAAACCTAAATTGCTATAACAATTCCACATCATTTAGCTTTACATAAATTTTGAACTCTTTACTCTATCTTGTACTCCCTATAACATAATCTGTATTGATTTGCTCCTATGTTCTGAGTAATCTTGACCAAGAACTTGCCAAAAACTCTGTGATGTTCTGCATTTCTTTTCCTAAAACTAGTAATCCTATCCCTGATTCTAAGCCTGGTGTTTATAGTCAAGGATGTTTCTTATCATGTCTGAAGATCATCTATGTGGATTTCTAGGATTTCCCTACTTTAATTGATAGTCTTAGAATACTGGAGCTCTTTTTGCTTCATTTAACTCTTCAATTACAAGTATTTACCTTCAGAAAAACAGTGAATTCTCTACTACTTACAACAGGCCATATAAATATAAATTGACCTAGTTTGACATGCACACTAGCAAAAAATAAGTCTAGTGCTATGATCCTGTCTTCCTTTACGTTGGACTCCTCTTGGCCATAAAAAGATCCTGTTATACTTTGGACCATAAACTTCTAAACACTAAAATTTTAACTCCCAGCCTATGCTGCTTCTGTTCCATGGTAGAAGCATTAGAAGATTGGATTTAGTGGAAGTTGGACAGGCCATTGGGGGAATGGTCTTCAAGGAGACAGTGAGAGCCCAGCTACTCTCTCCCTTTTGCTTCCTGACTGCCAGGAGGTGAATGTCCTCCTGCTCCATGTACCCTCACCATGATGAGCTGCATCACCACAGACCCAAAGCTGGAAAACCAGGTGACCTGGAACTGCAGCTCTGAAGCTATGAGCCAAAATAAGCCGTTCCCTGATTATCTTGCTTATCTCATGCATTTTATTTCAGTGACAAAAATTTGACTACAAGACATGGCAATATCTAATAGTCAAATTCTCAGCTCTAATAGGATAAAACATTATTTAAAATGGAGGAAAATATTTAATCACTTTTTATTTTATTATTTGCTATACAACCTTATTGAGCAATTGACTTTCATCCCTTCCTGTGGAGTTTCCAAGAAAGAAAGGTGTTTTTTTTGTTTTTTTTTTTTT
>NW_004524909.1:1132451-1143996 GCF_000260255.1 Octodon degus
TTTTTTTTTTTTTTCCTTTTTTTCCTCCTTTCCTTGAGGACTCTTTCCTTTAGTGTGAGATAAGAGACTTGGGAAGGTATACCTCAGACTGATTAGATTCTAGGTTTTCAAAATAGAAGAGAAGTAAAAACCTTGGAATATATTGATTTCTTAACTCATAAATTGTGTGCTTTCTATATTTTTTCAAGGGAGGGGCTGAACCCTTTTGTATACTTACTCATGAAATTAGAAGCATTTAAGTGAGCACTTCTTTTCTGGGCACTGAAATGTAAGCAGTGAAGACGTGGGAATTATGGCAGTGAGAAAGTGTGGAGGGATCTCCAGCATGGGCACCCCAGGCCAACAGGGTTTTGAGTGATCCATGAAGCATAAGCCAGTGAACACGCTTGTTGGCTCATGGTGTATAAATCTTTCGTCTTTCTTCAAGATTTCCAAAGTGATTAAGGAAAGTCTTGAAAGACTCTAAGGGAGAAAGTTATCTGAAAATTGATTAAGATTGAATTTCTGGCTAAACATTTAGGAAAAGGGACAGATAAAGAAGCTGGCAGAACCAAACTGAACCCCATTTGGAACACAAATAGCATCCATGCACTGAAGGGCTGAGAATCAGATGTGTACCTATTTAACATTTAATAACAATTCACTGCTGAAAGTCTGACCCTGATCTCTTAAATAGACTATCCATCATTTTGTTTCATCTTGCCTGTTATGGTTTTTCATAGCACATATTACTATCTGATATTATAATATATATTTGTTTATTGTGTTTTTTCTTTACAAGTTTTAGCTCCATTAAGAGGAAAGCTTTTACTTTCTTATTCAGTTCTGTATACCCAGTGTTTAAAATAATCCTGAGCATATTTCAGATATTTAGTAAATTCCTGTTGATAGAATAGTTCTCAAAAAATCTCAGTGTTAAATAAAATCACAAAATTGAGCAATATCAAAATATTTAAGCCTAAAATATTGGCAAAGTAAAGATTTCCAGGTAACAAAAAACTATTTCCTGGTTTTCTTGAAAATAATGTTATGTCATTATTGATGTTTTGTTTTACTGCCTTTTCCATCTATCTACTACTTCACTGTTCCTTTATGGCTTATATATTTAGTCTACACATGATTTCTCTAGAGTATATAAACAATTAAGACATTGCATGATTTTATTAGTTCATACCATTTATTTAACAATCATGGAATTTCAGTCAATCTGAACTAACCTTGTTGCATACCCCTTTGTGTAGCATTGAGATCACGCTACTTTTAATATATTTGTATTTTATCTCCTTTATACTTTTTTATATTTTTCAATATACTGCTAGATTACTTTTATATTATGGATACTTATCATTCTTAACCTTTATGTTCCAGTTAGTATATCTATAAACCAGACCCAAATGTGTAAGTATCTTAGCCTCCCTACTGTAAGAACTCAGAAGAAGAGATACATTGTTGACACCATAGCATTTGGAAAGGCAAAATTTCTGTGAGTAGGACTCCTTAGTTTGATTTAAGTGTTGCTATTCTCCCCTGAAGTCCTGTGTGGAAGTGTATGAGGAGATGTGAAATGATAAGGCTTTAAATGTAGAGCTGTTAAGAATAGCACGAGTGTTCTATGTCAGAAGCCCTGCGAGTGTTTGCTTCTCCTTTTCACGGTGCAAGGATACGGCGACAAGGACAGGCTGCGAGTAAACAAACAGGTTCACCGGACATCACAGCTTCAGGCATGATATCATAGCTGAGGCATGATTCATAGGACATCATAGCTGAGGCATTTCTCAGTCTCCATAATTCTGGAGAACAAATTTCTGGCATTTATAAGCAGCATGATTAATAGTATTTTGTAATAATAGCCACTCCTCAAAAAATAAAACCTACAAGGGCTGGCCAAATAGCTCAAAGGATTAAAGCGCCTGCTTAGGCAGACACAGGGGCCGGCACTTCCGACCCCACCCCCCGGGGTGAGCTGAGATGGCAATTGAGACTGGGCGTGGTAGCTAGTGCCTGTAATCCCAGCACTTGGGAGGCTGTAAACAGGAGGATCACTACGAGTCCGATCTATGCAGTGAGACCCTGTACACCCTGTACACCCTGTCCTAAATATAATAAATAAATAGGTAAATGAATAAATAAATAAAACCTAAGAGACAAAGACCACTTGGTCTACAGTGAGCCACTGAACAAATAGGTGGGAGAGCTTATGTGAAGATGTGGAAAAGAGACCAACTTACTACAATTCTAATTCCACAGACTTCTAGCAATATAGTGCATACAGTCTAAAGTAAAAAGAAAATCACTGAGCTCTGTTTTTTCTTTTTCTTTTTTGTTTGTTTGTTTTAACATGAATACTCACCAGTTTAGGCATTTTAAAAAATGTATTTATTTAGTACAGGGTCTCACTACACAGATCAGACTTGTAGTGATCGTTCTGTTTTCAGCCTCCCATGAGTTGGGATTATGGGCATGTGCCACCACACCAAGTCTCAATCACCACATCAGCATGCCCTGGGCTGGGGCTGGCACGGCGTGCCAGGGATCGAATCCCTGGCTGCTGAGCTCTGCCTGAGCAGGTGCTTTAATATGCTGAGCCATCTGGCCAGTCCTAAGTTAGGCATTTTGCTAAAAATTCTTTAAATTAGTTATTTAATTCAGAGTAAAAATCTGAAGATTAGTGTCTTCATAAGTATGACTTGTATCTCTCACAGTTTCTTTGGCTCAGGAATTTGAGTAACTTGTTTGGAGAGATTCTACACAGTGTCCTTCATATTAACTGGTACTGCAAACTGAAAATTTTTGGGAACCAAAGGGTCCATCTCCCATAAATGCTCTTACCAAGTTCTTGGACGTTATTGTTTGCTACTACCAAAATGCTTCAGTTTCTTTTTTCATGGGCCTCATGGTGAGCTCACTTCAATAGACGTACAACATGAAGAGTTTCCCTAGAATGAGCAATAGTAAAAACCAAAGCAGAAATTGCAATGATTTATTATGAATTAGCCTTGGAACCTTCAATTTATTTAAAGCTATAGATCCTATAAATCATCCTAATCTTAATTTAGTGTGGGAGGGAATTAGACAAGAATATCAATATAATGAGGTAATGGTCATTGGAATTCATTGTATGGGCTACTTTTACGACAAGCATACTTACCACAATTTTTAGGCAGAATTAATAAAAAGCAGAAAGAGATTTTCCAGCACATAACAAACTGTTTTATGATATTTATCTAAAACTGTGAGCAAGAAAAATCATTTCTGGTATCATTGATTTTTATTTTCCAATAAATTATTTTATGGCCTCCATTTCTGTAACGTAAAATTTTCTTCAACTAATGTAAGTTAAATGTGTATTAAAAATAAATACTTTTAATAATTATGATAAAAATTTGTTTTTATAATTTGGGAGAGATGACCATAGCTTTTGCTTATTTAGCCTTTAGCAGAATAAGTGGTAAGGAAATGGTAAAGTATAAGTTTGAAAAGGACAAGTTGTTTTTTTAAGGAAAATTTCCAGGGGTCATGCGGTGATATCCTTCCTGCCTTGTTAAGGGGTGGTGAGGAGCAGGCCAGGATTGGCTGGTGTTACACAGCAGAAGCTTCTAAAATCATACACAGGAGAAATGGAGATGAGCCAGTTGGCCTCTCAGAGCTCTCTGGCATCATGTATCTAATACCTATAAGTCTGTTCACTATGTTTACATGCAGTCTGACACAAGAATCATAACTCTATTGATTTGTTTCTATATTTTATATTGTTTTCTCTTCTCAATTAGAAGTAAAAAAAAACAGGAAGCAGTAATAATTCCATTAACTATAAACAAAAGAACAGCCATTTGACCAGGCAGTAGTCTGTGAAGGATTTTTGTATCTGACCTCATCATTAATTGTATCCTATGGGTAATGAGGGCAATGGAGGAAGAAATTAACAACATATAATGATGCCATAAGATCTTAGGATATAACATTTTTGGTTAACTTATTAGGAATTGCATTCATCATAGAAAAACAAATACACTATCAAAGTTTTCATGTAGTTTGTCTTGGTTGTAGGTTATATGGATATACAAGTTCATTGTTTCTCAGAAATTCTGACTGACAGTAAGTGGTATATACATTTTAAAATTTGGTATACATCTATTTATTTATGTTAACTCTTTTGTTTTAGTTAAGTCAAGTAAGAAGGAACACAACATGATTAAAAATAAAATTGATAATATTACATGACATTTTTACATAGAGAAACACTATAAAATGTATTATTTGATTAATGCAAAATACAAGGGTATTACAGTGGAAGAGACTTAGAACATCTGCCTGAGGAAGAATAATAAGTGAAATTCACTCATTTATTTACTTTGTAATCATCAGTAAGATTTTATTGCTATTTCAAAAGTGGTTATGTATGTAATGTTAATATCTGAGAAAGTATAATAACAATTTCTATGAAAGACACTTTTAAGACTTAAAGGTAGAATACCCACTGTCTTTTTTGCAATGCAAATTCTCTCTGATATTGACATTAAGTTCTTGCATTATAATGTACTCTCATTCTCCAACTTTATTTCTGCCTTACGATTATGACCATTTTATTTGAAACAGGATTAGAAGCATTATCATAAAGACGGTGTTCTTTCCTATTTAGAGTCAATGAATTCAGGAAGGATTTTGGTTGCATGATGATTACTTGATTAAGTACACCTGGAAAATTATGAGGCAAAGAGACCAAACAAGAGGGACTCTATTTTTGCTGTTAAGACATTTGTCGGTATGGGGAAAAAATGGTACTCAAGCTATATATTTAAAACTTTCATTTAAAAACTTGTACCTATGATAGCCATTGATATTTGGTATCACTGCAGGGACTATAATAATAGTGCATTTAAAGTAAACAGAAGCTGTTGTTAAATCAGTGAGCAAATTGTTTTATTTAATAACTAAAACAGAGACTTAAAAGCAATCCTAATTTTCTCACCTGAAGAATGAAAACTAAGGTTGAAATTTTTTCCTGCTGTGGAAATTTTCACTTTAAGTAAAAAAAAAGAAGCAAATAATTTGTTCATTATTGAATTGGGGACAGGGATAATGTGAATACCCATAAATTTCAGTGATAAATTGATGAAAGATAGGAATTAATTTCCCAAAAAATAGGTAAAATAAGCTCCTTAGTGTATTTTAATTTAATAAATATTTCAAAATAATTTATTATTTTTCTATTAGAGGTGTCTTAGGCATGTTGATAATTAAGTTTGGAAAACAGTTTGGTTCATGTAGCAAAAATTATGCTTTGATATGTACTATTAGTCAAAGATACCATCTATGGAGGACTTTGTATTATAAATGTCATGGGAGCTAGTTATATAATTTATTAGATCATCTACCGGACTTTAGTTGGTAGCAAAGGATTATTACACGTAAAATTAGTGAGCACAGGATGAACAAGCACTACTCAGTTGTTCATAGTGGAAATGTATACCAAAAAACAAAAAGTAGAATCCAGCCCTTATTTTTTCGTTAAGTATGAATATGCTTCAAGTAATACACAGAACAGGATACATTTTACAATAGTGAATATTTGCTTGAAATTGTTTGCAACTGAATACTGCATTATTTTGCTACTGTATTTCAGACTCTTTGGGTTTAGAACTGGTAGCAATGGTCACATAGCTGGTCAGAACATGTGAACAGTGAAATAGTTCAATTAAAATACTAAACTTTTTAAATCATGTAATTAATACTGTATGTTATGTATGAATAATGAGATTTTGGAGGTAGTTAATTTAGATTTTGTTTTGCAGCACTGTACTTATGGTGGGAAAGCAACAATAGTAATCATTGCAATTTTAAATTAGATTTAGAATTTCAAACTAAATGTAATGGAATCAATATAAAATACTGTGTTTCATGTTGGGTTGACAGTTTTAATAAATAATTATAATAAAATCACATTAACTCTGAATATATTGTAGTGATGGAAAAATTAAAAGACTTAACATAGCTATTCTAATAGCCAATGAGAGAGTGACATAAATAGAAATATGAGTAATTATTGAATGGTCATATTTTGTCTAAATTGTCTTATGTAACTAATTTTAACTACTATGTTTAATTAGCACCATATAAAGTTGATATCCTGCAAAGTCTGCTGTAGTCTAAAACTAGAATTTTGGCATTAAGTAGTAGTTATTGCTACTAGAGAACATTTTGCTGAATGCTCTAAGGAAGGCAACTCTAGGTGTCCAAATCCTAATTCATATGGGTATAATTTTTTTGTATACAGGTAATAATTCTTGTAATCACAATGTTAAATCACTAATATAAAAACTAGGAATGTATCAAAAAGTTATGATTCCTTTAAGGTTATTTTTCAAGTGGAATTAAATGAAAATTGGCAGTTTCAAAATTAGTTTTAATTAATGTGAAAGCAATAGAAATGTTTTCCATTTACTAATAGAATGTTACAAATAGATTCCTAAGTGTCTTATTTTTTTAATGATATTTTGAAAGGCATAGTTTCCTTAATTTCTCTTTCAGTAAGTTTGTTATTTGAATACATGAGTGCTATTGATTTTTGAGTGTTGAATTTGTACCCAGTTATGTGACTAAATTTGGTTATTAAATCCGTAAGTCTTTTGCTGGAGTCTTTGGAGTTTTCTATGTAGCGTATCATGCCCTCTGCAAATAGTGATAATTTAACATCTCCATTTCCTATCTTTATTTCTTTTACTTGTTCCTCTCATCTAATTGCTCTGGCTAATGTTTGCAGAGTTATATTGAATAAGAGTGGTGGTAGTGGACATTATTATCTTATTCCTGATTTTAGAGCAAAGGCTTTCAGTTTCTGACATTTAGCATGATGTTAGCTGTTTGTTTGTCATAGATGGATTTTATCACATTGAAATAAAATCCCTCCATTCAATTTTTCTGTATGTTTTTTGACATGAATGGGGTTGGACTTCATCATATTCTTTTTTTTTTGCATTTATTGAGATTAACATATGGTTCTTGTCCTTGACTCTATTGAAATGGTGTAATACATTTTTTGATTTGTGTATGTTAAACCAACTTTGCATCCCTGAAATGAATCATTCTTGGTCATGCTGTACAATCTTGATGATTTGTTGCATTCTGTTTGGCAGTATCTTAATGAATATTTTTGCATCTATGTTCATTAGGGAGACTGGCCTATAGTTTCTTTTATTTATTGTTGAATCCCCTGTTTTTGGAATCAAGGTAATGCTTGTTTCTAGGTGTAAATTTGGTACAACTGTTTCATTTTCAATTTAATTAAACACGTGCTGCCAGTGCTCTTGGGATAAAGGAACCCTTCTCCACCATTTGTAGCAGCATAGACTGATGCAACCACTGTGCAAATCAGTGTGGAGAGTCCTCAACAAGATAAAGTAGAAGTTTTACTCAATGCAGATATTCCCCTTCTTTCAGTCTTCCTGAGATAATTAAAAGCATCATACCACAGCAATACATGCACAATTATGTTTATTGCAGCATAGTTTGTACCAGCTAAATCTTGCAAGAAGCCCAAATGCCATCAACCAAAGAATGGATATACAAGATATAATTTCTTATATAGTGGAGTGTTCCTCAGCCATATAGAATGATATACATGAGACATTTCTAGGTAAATGGCTACACCTGAAGATCATAGTGTTAAGTGAAAAAAGTCAGACACACATGTAAATAATGCATTGTTGCTCTGGTGTGAGAAACTGATATTTTAAGTAAAGATCAAAATACGTAATAGCTATTATTAAATGGGAAGAAAATGTCAAATAGGAAGGGAAATATGGAGGGGGAAGAGGGAGACAAAGAAAGACAAAAAGAAAGACAAAAAAATGAAGTAAAAAAGGAACAAAAGCTTTGCAAATGAGGAGGAGAAGAAGGGCTAAAGTGAGAGGAGGGGAATGGGAAAAAAAGGAAGCAATGTACATCATATCTTATTTACTTTTTTTTTTTTTTCATTTTATACTTGGTACAGGGTCTCACTATGCAGGTCAGACTCCTAGTGATCCTCCTATTTTCAGCCTTCCCAGCGCTAAGATTACAAGAGTGCTCCACCACGCCCGGTCCTGGTCGCTGGCTCAGTGAGCACTGGGGACAGGGCAGTGCAGAATGCAGGATTAGTGATCCAACCCTAGTCCCTGTGCTTGCCAAAACAGGAGCATAATCTGCTGGGCTATCTTCCGGCCTTCAAATTCTCTATTTTAAATTTGATTGTTATATATATCTAAAAAGTACCAGTAAACTTGATTAATTAAAAAAGGGATAAATTAAAAACAAAAATGATGAGATTTAAAGCAAAATTTTATCTGGTACATAAATTATAAGCTGAGGAATGGTTTACCTATAATATCATAGAATCTATAATATCTGTTTTGGTTAAAGTATTGTTGAATCATATAGGCCACTATAATTAGTATCCAGGCCACTAGAATTTGGCAAAAAATAAACATCTGGGGTGAAGTTGATACTACACTTGTAATACTTGTTTATGATTCTTTCCTTTTAGCTTATGCAAATTCAGGTGATAAATACTCCTGTAACCAAGGGAAAGAAAGTTAGAGAAATGACAGTATTAATTAGTATAGTGGCTTGGTTGTTTAATACATATTTTACAACTTTTTTGACAACACAAGGAAACTTACTGGTATTTCTGGTAAATTACACATATTATACATCTTTTTTATTACAAAAGGTTAGTGAAGGGATATTTGGTGCACACTATGGGTATTTCCATTATTTCTTATGGAAAAAACAGATTTGATTTATAACCGACTTGAGGTACAACCAGCTCTCGAGAAACAATTGAGTTTCCAGGTGAAGTGTTCACCTAGATATAATGCTTTAGGCCATTAATTCTGAATCAAAGCTAAAGCCTCATAGCCTATATAATCAAAAATTCAACTTGTGGTAATTTTGTGTATATAGTAATATATTAATACACCATAATTAAATAATTTATAATAGTGGAGAACATGCAGGAATTAAAGCAATTAAAGGTAAGAAACTCATACTATTTCTAGCTAAGCATCTGTTGTACTGTTGAGTTCATTTTATATTTAATATAAATTTAAAACTTCTAATACTAAAAACTAACTATAAATACTATTATATGGAAAAACAAACAAAAAGAGATTATTTCTATGCATTTTTTATTTGGGGAATAAGAAAAATAGAACTAAAATTCAGGACACATAGGCACAAGACAACAGGATGCTTTGTATGGCTAACGAAGAAAGTTTGCAGTTTTGTTATGTAAAAGAAAGCTATGTTAGGTGTTTTTAAAAACTATCACTGGTACTTATAGTATTAATTAAAAGAGCTGGCGAGCACTGCTTGGCTTATGGCTAGAAGAAGTATTAAAATCATAAGAGGCTGTTGTGTGGTAATAGGTGTAGGAACAGCCATCTTACTATCACCAAGAACAACTATTAATTTTCACAATAAAACTGAAGCCTCATCAACATAATTTTATATCTCAGGGGCTCACCCTTTATTCATATTCATCTTTGAAATCATCATAGCTGATTAGTTCATTTGTAACAGAAATACAGTTTATAGCAATCATTATAGTTTGTCACCTGTTCCTCTTTGAGAGGGACCATATTATCTGGTAACAAAGTAATCCATCTGTACCTCAGTCTTAATTAGTATGCTACTACTTCTAGCAGTTTCAGAATGCACAGTGGCTTGAATTCAATCCTAAAATTTTACTTCTCTAGGCCACTTATATTCACGGATAATTACCTATCATACAAATGCTAACTTTGTAATAAAACAAGTTTCTGACTACACAAGGAAGTCAGACTTATCTGGTCCATTTAATTTATTACCCCTGCTCTATACATGCTCTGATAATTGAACAATATATCACTAGTATTGAATAACTACAAAAAAATAATGGCTGAAAGAAAATCTCAGTGTCCTTAGAGAGACATTGGCCTAGCATTTCTCAATTAATTCCACACAAGAAAAGATGTTGTAATCCACTCTCCAAAAACCTTTAAGGGCTAAGTCAGTATCTGAAACCATCTAGAAGCACTTCAGGAATGTTTCATTGGTGTATAACTTCTTAAAGTTAGCTATAACCTACTGGTCCACAGTCTGCATTAGAAGAACTGTATTGAGTGGGAAGAACTTGACTGAGAGTCATGGAAATTCTTCAGCCAATTTTTCTTCCAAATATCATGGGTTAGCCAGAAACATTATTCATGATGAAGAGAGCCTTGAGTGGTAAATCTTTGTCCTCTAGATATTTCTTAAAAGTGGGAGAGAAAATCTCCCTAATCCCCTCAAGAAAAAGTACAGTGCTGTTGTTAGCTAAGCTTTTGTGTTATCTCTTCACAGGTCCTACAGCTAAGGGGTCTCAGAGTGACAAACTATAAGTGGCTTTATCTTGAGGTCACTATGCATTTTGGCACATAGCAATAAGGTTAGCCTATCCTTCATAGGCTTGAAACCTGCTATATTCTCTTCTAGGATAATGTATGTTCCCAGGGCATTTTCTTCCAGAAAAGGCCAGTTGCATCACAGTTGAAAACTGGGTAAGAACAAAAGCCTTTTTTTCTGTGTTATCTTTTCAAAGAAGTGTACATAATTTTTTAACAGCCTTTTTATCAGCATTGGCTGTTTCACAATGCCTAGTTGTGCTATGAACACCAGTTGTTGCTTAAAAATTCTGAAACCACCCCAAACTGGCCTGAAATATTTTACTACTATCACTCATTGATGGATTATCCTTTATGAGATTTGAATTTATGACTTTGGCTTTCTCACCAATTATACACTTGGATAGGCTATAACCTGCCACCTGCCTTTTGTTTATCCACAGATATCATAGCCACTCTACTCACCTAACATTGTTGTTCATGACTAACTTTAGTAACACCTTTAGCAACACTAGCTTCTTTACATAAATCTTTTCTTTGGAAGATTGCTAAAATACTGAATTTCAACATACTATCCATAATAGTGAAATTGGTCACATGAATGTCTCTCATATATCTCTACCATTTTCTTCTTTTTTATTTGGATTGCTTTCATTTTTCCTTAGCTTTTTAAATAGCTTTGTGAGACCATTTTGATGGCAATAATTATAGCGACTACATAAAGCATTGAATGAAATCGCATCTACAAACAAGTGCATCTGAGCTCCGCCTGACACTTGTGTATACTTACATATAATCTTCTGGCATCATGAGACTTTGTTTACAACCACACAAGCAGCCAGCACTGAAGACTCAAGATTTTGTTCTTATATTAATCCTGTAATTCCAGGGTATAAATCTAATGTCCACTGTATTAGAATTTGAAAATTATATAATAATCCTCATAAAACCACTGACCTAACCACTAACCTCATAACATGATACACTCCATCAATGAGCCATTCCTCCTTTACTTCAGATGCTATGAGTTCTGAGAATTCTTTTCTTATTTCAGAAAATTCGGCTCTGAGTTCCTCTGTAACTTACTGCTGTTGCTTATTTACTATCGACACTATTAATTCATACATTTGAGCTGAGCTAGTGTC
>NW_004524909.1:1144761-1146094 GCF_000260255.1 Octodon degus
GTGGAAGAGACTCTCACGCACTGTGTGCCTGGGCTGGGATGGCAGGTCCCGCCAGCACAGGGTAGCCAGAAGCTCTGCCACATATTCACCGGGCCTGGGCTAGGACTGCATCTGCCATTCCTCCTTTATATTTAAAAATAATTGCTATTAAAAGGCACATAAAATAAAACCATGTTACCATAGCATGATAAATCTCTAATATAATATATAGTAAATCCTAAATTGTCACGTGACAATGATATTTAGAATATTTTAAGACCCCTAAATAGTACTCCCAAATAATTATTAAAATACATGTAACTATTTCAGTGTACTGTGTAAATGCCTCTAAGCTGGCCATACACTCTAAATAAACAATGAAACGTAATAAAAGTTGGAGCACTGCCTCTTGCTAGTTTAATAAGAAAACACTAAGTTCTGTTTTGTTAATGACAATTTCTGTAGCAATTATAGAAATGGTGATAATAATGATGAAATAAGTAGTTTCAATCAATGAAATATTTATAATTATGTTACAAAATGATTTTATGTAAATTAGCTGTAAAAATAAAATAAAAGACACATAAGATTAATGAGTCTCTCCTACATGAAGGAGAGTCTCTCTCTTTCTCCTGTGTTTGCAGGTCTTTGAAAACCAATTAGTGGGGAGCTATAATGTTTACTCTATTCCTTCTTTGTTGCATGTTTGTGAAGCCAGCAAAATGAATTGTGTGGCAATAAACATGCTTTTCAAAACTTATTTATTTATTACCATACAATATTAGTTATCATTAATTGGCATAATGAGTTTCAAAAACCTGCAATCATGATGATATCACTATAAAAATTCATTTGTGGCTATGGACAATAATGTACCATCATAACTCAGATTATCTTGCAATAAGAGCCCTCATTGTTTAAAATTCACCTGAATTTTCTGGTGAGGTTCCATACTATTCTAGTGTAAGCATCAATTACATTGTAGGCTAGTGATCATCTTATGATTTGTTGAGAATAGTTAAGAGTAGATAAATCTATGTCAAACGCCAAAACTATCTTTGGTACAGCAAGTATAAGGGGACAGGATAATTCCTTATTTTACCAAGGTACAAGGTTTAACTTATATACAGAATTTCATATTCAAAGAAAAAGCTTTCAAAGCCATTTAGTCTTCTACTTTTCACCAAAGTAGAACAAAGCCAATTTCAGGGAGTTTTCAATTAATGTAAATGACATGTGCATACGTATGTAACTATTATTACATATGCCACAATAAATATCTATTACTGTTCACATAATAAACTTGACTAACTATATTGCTAAGAAAGCTTCATTAAGATAAGGGAAATAATGG
>NW_004524909.1:1149152-1150199 GCF_000260255.1 Octodon degus
AAAAAAGTGCCTGTCTGGCAAGCACAGGGTCCTGAGTTCAATCCTCAGCACCAGGAAAAACAACAACAACAGCAACAAATAAACAAAGCACTGATAACATGTGTTTCATATGCTGTCTATATACACATACCTACAAATTTCAAATTACCTGTTCATTTTCTGTATTCTATAATTTGAAATGCTGAATATATTTGACCAATTAAATAACTTTTATTTTATTTCATAAAAATCTTAGCATCTGCTTTTACTTACATCAGCCACACATTTACTCATAAATATAAAAATATTTTAAAAATCATTCCCCTTCCAATGCATAGGTAATATTAAAATGAGGATTTCTTTTTAGCCAGCAATACTACCCATACTTCAGAAAGGCTTTGTGTCTCACATTGCCTAATTTTGGTTCTGGTTCAAATCCCACTTAAACCATTTAATATATTAAGAGTTAAACTACCAAGTATGCTAAACTATGGATGGGTATTAAATATTAGTTCCCAAATAAGGCACATTAATTAAGACTTGGCTGTGTTATTTGGTTTTGTTTCCATTCTTTAAATGCAAATCATCTAATAATTTTATTTACTATGCAACTTGTCTATGTTCCTCTATCCAAGTTCCCTATATGTTTATTACAAGGGCCTGGTCTGTGCCAGTTATCATGTGGAATATATAAGATTTATCAGACATGGATGATATACTTTATACTGAAGCTGGGTGAGGAAAGTTCATAGAGGGCACACCAAGACTTTTAAGTCACTCTATCAGAGGCTATCAAGAATGATAAGTCTTTGAAAAATGTATGCTATGCATTGAGATATGCATGTGGTTGAGTACTTAATGCATATAAATTTAAGGTGTATAGGAAAAATGTGACTACTAGTTTATGTTCCCGGTAATAAGAGTGATTAAATCTGAGGTGAAGAATCAGGTGGCTTCTGAATGGCTTAGTGTTCTGTCATTTTATTTATATTGCTTTAATTTTTTGTGTTTCTTCTTTCAAAAGAAAGAAGTAATCATTGGTGTGCATATACTGCTGTGGTATGATGT